>NW_024884142.1:89899648-89903984 GCF_019232065.1 Centrocercus urophasianus | reverse complement strand
GGAAAGGAAAGGAAAGGAAAGGAAAGGAAAGGAAAGGAAAGGAAAGGAAAGGAAAGGAAAGAAAGGAAAGAAAGGAAAAGAAAAGAAAGGAAAAGAAAAGAAAGGAAAAGAAAAGAAAAGAAAAATACCATTCCAACTGAAAAACTGAGAAAGAAACATTTCTCCCTTTTATATTCACTGTCTACTATCACACTGGAGCAGCTTTTGGAGTATCGATGAAAGCTGACTGCAATCAGACAGACTACACCGTATTTTGTGGCTTTTTTTTTTTTAAGAGTTGAAATAAAAAACAATTTATCAGCTTAAAACACCAATAAAATTTAAGAAGATAGAATGTAAATACCAGAGTTGGAGCTTGGAGACAAGTGGAGAGATAACAAACACACACATTCTGTTGGAACAGTAACACTTGAAGCTCACTGAAGGCTGAGGATAATAGAATTGTTTGATTTGGAAGGGATCTTTAGATGTCATCTAGTCCCACTCCCCCAAATTGGTCAGGGACACCTATGGCTGGATCAGGTCACTCAGAGCCTGGTCCAGTCTGATTTTGGATGCCTCCAAGGACAGGGCACACAGGATCTCTGCGGGCAAGCTGTTCCAGTGGCTCATAACCCCCATTGTAGAAAACTCTTCTTGTATCTCCTTTATCCAATCAGAATCTTTTCTCTGCTAGTATGAAATCATTTCCCTTTCTCCTATCACAACAGCCCCTGCTAAAGAGTCTGTCCTCTTCTTTCTTAGAAGCTCTTTTTAGATACTGAAAGGCTGCTCTTAGGTCTCCCCAGAGCCTTCTCTTCTCCAGGCTGAACGGTTCCATCTCTCTCAGCCTGTCCTTGTAAGGGAGGTGTTCCATCCCTTGGATCATTTTTTGGCCCTCCTCTGGACACACTTTAACATGTCTATGTATCTGGTGTGCTCAGGACTCCACATCTGGACCCAGTATTTCAGGTGAGGTCTCACAGCACAGCGCAGAGGGGCAGGATCATTTCCCTCAACCTGTTGGCCTGGGTGCAGCCCAGGACTTTCTGGACTGAGAGGGTACACTGCTGGCTTACATTCAGCTTGCCCTTCACCAGTACCACTACAAGCCCAATCGATTCCCATACGCCCACATCCTCAGTAAACTGCCACTTTAGATGCAACTTAGAAAAGGTTTACATTGGTTTTGCCTTGATTTACCTTGCTGTCTTCACTTGTGTCTCAAATGTATTAGACTGGGAGGATGACTACTGCTGACAAGCCATGGATATATAGTTCGTGATGGTAAAACTCCCAAACATAATACTCTTACACCAACGAGCCTGTCAAAACCTACCCAAAGGAGACTGTAGCATCTGATACTTTTTGATAAGCATATTGCTGGTTAATGAAGCAGTTTTAGACAGTTTTAGACAGCATTATCAGCTCATTTGTTGTGACAGTCTTTGTAGGTCACCATACTCCTCACAAACCAGTCAGTCTAATTCAGTCTACTGATATTAAAGAGGGCTAACAAACTTAACTGCACCTTTTTTTAATATATACATACATATATATATTTTTTTTTCCTTCTCAGAGAAAATCAGAGATGTTTTTGAGGTAAGCATAAAAGTGAGTGAATGCTGTCAGCATCTTTACTTTGCTTCTTAAATGTTTGCAAATCATAACTGTGGCATGTTATTTCCCTGGGAGCCTGCTGAAAATACACCCAGTAAAATCAGTGCAGTGTGTCTATGCAAGTTATACAAGTATATCTCCTTTCACAGAGTTTACTCAGAACTCCTGATGTTAAAGACATATGAAACCAAGCAATGAAAAAGTGACGGGGTCTGCCAAGGGATTTAATGATGCTGTGTTCAGCAGATGCTCAGTTCTGAAGGAGGGGATTTAGCAGGTGTACACTACTCATCATTTTTCTCATCAGTATATATCTCAGTGGCAAAACTACGCATAATACACTGTTAAGTATAGACAGTAAGGAGAAAAAAGCAAAAAATGTGAATTTTTGAAATCCTTTGAATGTCTGGATCTAAGTATTCATACAGGACTCTGTACAGTACCAGTAGTCAGGATCAAGTTTCTCAGAGCAGTATTGAGCAGACAAAGTTCCAGGCCTTGGTGGAGCCCCAGAACTTACACTGTGAGTTGCAACTTCTAACTCTGAGAACAATGCCATGTAAAAAAGCACCACTGTTTTCTTAAGATTGTTCCATGTAAAAGGAAAATGGAAAAAAACCTGGGTACACTGAAATCCTCTCAACAGTACAGAATTTTCTTTCCTGTCTTTGTTTTTTCAAATAATGTAAACTCCATGATACAATTAGATAATTGCTGAATAAAATTTTGGAGGGCTGAGCTCAACTTACTGTGGAAATGAAAGTAATTGCACTTCTCTTTAGTATCACTATGTGTTACAAGTTCACAGCATAATCTTCACATAGTCTACTGTGCAAGCCCCACACAAAGATGCTTAACATTTAGGGGGAACACTGTGTCTGGTATGTCTCTCTACTTTTGATAAATTACCATGCATACAAAGGCTGATAAAATCACTATGTTGTTTTAGCACAGTGTGCAGACATTTTACATAATGTTTCAAGTGGATGTTTGTTGTCCTTTCGAGAGTGTGGCAGCAAACATTTGAACACGTATTTCAGTCAGCAGAGTAGGCTGATTTAATTCAGAAAAACAACTGTGTGCTATTGAGGAGCTTTCTTTTTTTTCCCCTCCCACACACTGCTTAACTGTGAAGTACCTTGGCAATTTCTGTGTTTTCTGCTACCATGAAAGTGAAGCTGATGTTCACCAGATCTATACCACTGCAAACACACACTATCCGTCCTTCCAACTCATTTTCAGATTTTCCAACAGCCTCAAGTGCAGTTAGTATTTTGGGATCCTGTTAAAAAAAACAAAGTACTCATTAGAGTTGTAGCTCTTTTGTTATATAATGCACTATGGTAAAGATGCATCTTTATCTCCATGCACATTACCATCTTTAACTCTTTGCCAATCATCCTAAATGAGCACTTTCTTTTATAACCACTGTGTGAAAATCCAGAAAACTATACATTTTAACAAATAAGAACACAAACATGAAGGCTCAGACGCATACCAAGTACTTTAAGTACATTTCATAAAGTTAAATAAGAAATTACATATATTTTAGTCAGGAAAAAGTAAACTGAATCAATTGCAAGAATGAAAATAGAGAAAAATATTAATCTATAAATTAATTATACCAATCTGGTTAAATCTGTAACTACAGAGGGTTATAATCTGTGTGACTTTTGGGTTGTTTCTTAATGACCATCTTACAAGCTGGTATCTCTGCTGAAGGTCAAATGCTGTAGATTTAGTGGGCATAAAGAACAAGACAGAGGTGAAATTTGAAGCATGTTGCTATAGTACTCTGCACGTGCAGCATGGTGTTGTCTGCACTACCTCTCCTCATGCCCCTTTCTCCATGGGGAAAGCATTTTAGTTTATTGGGTCTCAAGAGAACCACTAAGAGATAATTATCTACAGGTAATACAGAAGCACTTAGCACTTGAAAGTAGAAATGCTGAGGTGTTAACCTTGTTTAATAAGAAATTTTGAAAACTAAAGGCCTGAAGGAAAGAGGGCCAATTTTCATTGCAGGAAAACTCATTTTGCTTACACAAACATACAATTTAAAATATTTCTAAACTTTTGGATTTCTATAGAAATTCTTCAAAAGCACAGACAGTGACCACTGATCCCAGTTATTTCTGCCCTCTCTGATCATCTAACTGCTGAACATGGATGCAAACAAAACTTTCAGGTTTTTTATTAATGAAACAACAAATTTAGAACAGATAGGAGCAAAATTTGGAATACAAAAAACTTTTTTTTTCTTTCCAGATATCTTAAACATGTATTACAATACGGTGTTAGAAAAGTAATTAAGAACACCTAATAGATACACTTAGTATCTTTTGTTCTGCTTTCAGAGAATTCTGAAAGCCAGGCACAGTACTAAACCAGGAAGATCAGACTACAGACTCTTCCCTGTGCAATTACTGCAAATCACTGATTTTAGAACGTGATTGCAAAAGAAAAGGTTTGCTGTCTGTAGTTTTTAAATAAATGAACCCTGCTCCGCATTTTTGCCTTCAGTTTAAATATTCTCTGTTTAAAGA
Source organism: Centrocercus urophasianus (assembly GCF_019232065.1). Lineage (NCBI taxonomy): Eukaryota > Metazoa > Chordata > Aves > Galliformes > Phasianidae > Centrocercus > Centrocercus urophasianus. The sequence goes on along the minus strand of NW_024884142.1, from coordinate 89,899,839 downwards.
AGAATAAAAACTAACTATACCTTTGGAACAGCTCCAAAACGAACACTGTTGATCAGGGAACACTCTAACACCTGTCCTTCCTGAAATGGTAAAAAAATAAAATGAAATAAAATGAAATAAAATGAAATGAAATGAAATGAAATAAAATAAAATAAAATAAAATAAAATAAAATAAAATAAAATAAAATAAA
>NW_024884142.1:89620411-89899638 GCF_019232065.1 Centrocercus urophasianus | reverse complement strand
AAATAAAATAAAATAAAATAAAATAAAATAAAATAAAATAAAATAAATATAAGTTCAAAGATCTGTTAGGACATAAAACCAAAATAATGTATTTTATTTGCGATTACTACCAATTGACACTGAACAGTACATTTCCCTTACATTTCTGTTAATTCTTTCTTACGTACTTCATTTCTGTAAATTCTGAAAGAGCAGAACTAAGGTTAGTTTCTAATATAAAGTAGCACAACATTTCAGATCTTTCAAAGCTAGCTAGAATATGAAACAAGTGGGATAATATGCAATATACGTTTTCCTGACATAACCATAGTGTACCTTTCCTTCACTTTTCCAGCTCAGAAAAAAGCCAAATTCATCCACTTGAAAGAGACAACTGCTTTCAAAGACAAAAGATTCCTACGGAAAAGAGAATAACAGACCATTATTTTAGTGTCAAATGTCATGAATTACTGTATTGCTCAAAAGACACAAGATTGTTACATTTTTCCCTGGAGAATTTGTCATTCCTAAGTTATTAAAAATAAGGAGAGAGGCTTATGAAAAAATGATAATTTTTAATGATACGTCCTTTTGCCAGCATTCTAATCACCAGGATGCACTTAATACTTTCATTCTTCTCTATGCAACTACAAAGCTTATTTTTTGTTCAAAAAAATGCTGATTCTTGCCTCAAAAGTCTTAATGAAATTGAACTTTAAAAATATTTATTGAAACTTCTGTACTTCAAATTTTGTAAGGGTTAAAATTATTTATTGTTAGTATAGTATTAACAATAACTACTATGCTCAGGATCATCAAATGGTAACATTTTGTTTTAACATTCAGAAATCAGGAAGTACTTTTCTCTTAGACTATGACAATACCAATGCAATGCGGCTCAAGTATTTTGTAGCCAGAGTATCTGGCAAGCAGAATTTGAAGAATATCGATTAGCAGAGAAATTAAGAAAGAATAGCATATGAGAAGAACTCGACAAGGCAAAAGTATCAGATTAGCTGATTAGTATCAGATCAGAATTTAAAAAGAAATTTCCACCATATACCTCCAGCCCCAAGTAATGCATCATAAATTAAGCTAAAATGTAGGATAGCACTGATAGGACTGACACATTCCATCCATGTAGCAAACAATCATGTTGATTTTACTGACAGGGAGCTGAGACAGAGGAAGAAAGTTGCAGCATCTCTGTCTGACCAAATACCACTACACATAGGCTTCCAGCATGCACTACTCTGGCTGTCTTTCTCCACCACAGCTTTTACTTTTCCGCCTTCACCACAGCACTCATCCTTCATTAAATGTACTCATTGCCAGACAACTCAGAATTACTAGTTTTACAGTCACTGGTGTCCTGTAATATTTCATATAAAAACACAGCTAGGTACCAATCAAAATGATTGCCTCTTGCATTATCCAGAAAGATTACTCACAATCAAAGGCAGGCAGCTTTTCTGTCATTTACTGCATCCCCATCTATCGAAAAACTCTAGGTGTACCAAAAATGTTTTCACATAGGTGTTTATACAAGCCGTATTCATGCTGATGTCCCACCCTAGCCTTGAATGTTTTTTCTGCAATTTGTCTTCTTGCATTGTAAAGAATGCACCTACCATGAGAACATATACATGTAACATCACCAGTCAGATTCCTAATCGTGTCTGATTGTTTTCTTCTCATATTCTGAGACAGTTCTATTCTAGACTTTTCAAAATCAATACCATTTTGCTCAAAAAATACTTCTGCCATTTTGCAATCCTGCCAGGTAAGTGACTCACCTATCAGCAAAAGATGGATGAAAACAGCACTCCACATTACAATAACCCAGATTTTCCTAACTGCTCAACAAAACTTCAGCAATAAAGGACCTGGAGTGGAATTCCTGGGGCTCTGTTCTGCATTAACTTGCTGCATGACTTTAGTTCACTTATCATTTATCTTTTTCCCCACTAGTCTTTTCTGTTAAGGTAGGGGAATTAAGTACAGAATCTCAACGAAAACTAGAATGCCAGATCTGAAACATTCGTCTTTTAAATTACAAGCCCAACAGTACAGGGATTGGATTTTGCTATGCTTGCAATATATCCCTAAAGCAATGCTGTTTTGCTCTTCTGTAGTCTATCTGCTTACTAACACAACAAAATAAAATCATAGCATATGTGTGTCATAAATCTGACAGTCTGAAACAGCTACACCATCTAGAGTTCACTGTTTAAAGGCTACAGATCTTAACTTCTGAGTCACTGGTTTTGTTTTTCTTTTATAGCCCTTGTAAAACTGCAGATGAAATATAAAGTTAGTCACCCAAGTGAAAGCCTTTTAATGTTTTCAGAAGAGATCCCCTTCAATAAAGCAAAGCAGACTTCCAGCTGTAACACAGCAAACCTGGAGTGCACTGCAGCAAAACTTGCAGCAAATAACGCAAACAGACTACATCACATGGAAGGACAGACACTGTTCTGCTCTTGCTGTGGCAAGTAAGATCAGCTTTCTAAGGAGTTTTGGAAGAAAATAAGTTCAGCTGCAAGGACCAAGAATTCCATGAAGTCTGTCCCAAAAGTAATGCCTCCTATTTTATTGTTTTATTATGAGGCAGATGGTGGTGGTATGACAGTAGAGGTTGAACATTCCCACCAATATTCTGTTCCATTTTGTTGCCATGTGAAAGATGGCAATAGAGAATAGTATCTGATATGGAAGTGCACATGAAGCAAAGATGTGGAACTGAACTCCTCCGTGTGGAAAGGATGGCACCCATTGACATTTATCGATGTCTGCTGGAGGTTTGTGGAGGCCAAACAATGTTTGTGAGCACAGTGTGGTGGAGGATGGTGAGCATTTCAGCAGTGGAGACAGTAACAAGAAAGACAAGCCATGTTCTGGATGGCTAAGGCATAGCAGTCACACCACAAAACAAACATCTTCTTGATTAATTCATCTGTGCTGATCGGCTAAAGATGGTGACTATGTTGAAAAACAGTGATTTGTAGCTGAGCATTTGCTCTCTGTAATAGCGTTATTGTGATCTCTGTATCTGTTGTAGTTAACTTGGAAAAACATGGGAGGCATTACTTTTGGAGTGACCTACAAAGTTTTCCCATTTAAATCCATAGAGGCACAGTATCATCTGTTGGCTAATGTTGCACGAGTGCCTGCTGTGTACAACAGCCAACAGTACAGAAGTATTCCATTTCAAAATGCTACTTTCTCTCTACCACTATAGCAAGAGCCCAGGCACCTCACAGAGTATATACCACACTGAGACCTGAGCACTCGAACTCTTTTGCATCTGCTCAGTCTCATTTCTCATCTAAGGTGCAAGAGAAAAATCATGACCTATAACCTCCCACCTGGATGCTTACAGAATGAATTTCTGGAACAGTGTTTGCTGAAGGAAAAACAAAGCTTTCAGGAATCTTCTTTCTAAGGCATTCCTTATCTGTCCCCAAAACTGAAAATACACGTTGAAAGAACTGTGCCTGCCTTGGCAGTCCTCATGATAAGAAAAACACATTTAGCTGCGTTTCAAAAGGTGAAAGGAAAATCCTAATATCCCTGTTGGTACTCACTGAGATAACTCCCTGTCCAAATGAGATTAAAGATAGATCCTGAAAAAAAAGCATTCTCAGGGGTGCATCAGTGCTAAATATAAGGTGAATGTCTTCACCTTTTATTTTGACTGTCTGTGTAAAATGTCCTGTTTTGCACTTCTGTAATAGATTTGGATTAAAGCACAGCTGAAGCTAGGATCACAGTAAACATATTTCAGACAGATTACATGTTGATTTTCTAATGGAGATAAAACCACTCTAGATCTAAAATATTAATGATTTATGCTCTCCTACTTTCCCCCATAAGATGTAGGTCCTTAGATTATATACATAAAGGATATAACTCTTCTTCTCACCCCAACTCAATTTGATACATGTACAAAAAATGAAAGAACACGCTTTGTTCACTAATGTGCTTTATGGGTCTGCAAGATGAGAGCTTTATGATATTACAGCTATTTTGATCCAAATCTCCCCTTCTCTTGCTCAGAGTTTATTGCAAATCAGTGGGATTAAACATACTTTAAAAGTTATTTTGCTTAAAAGGAAAAAGCTGTAAAGCAATGAAATGGAATGGTATTTCACCCCCAGATACATTTCTTCAGTTATGTGAAAATTCTTATACAATGAAAACAAAACATGAAATACGCTAAAACATCTGCAGATTTAAAAGAGAATAGCAAATGAAATGCAAATGGCCTCTTACCTCTTCATATCTATCAAACACAGCTCCGTCTTGCATAAAAGAGGGAACTGGCTTCTGCCAGTTAAATTCATAAGGTTTTGCCATGATTATAGAAGAAAAACCTGAAATGGAATGAAAGGGTTGAGTTCAATTGCTGTGTTTTTAAAGGAACATTTCAAAGTCCAAACAGAAAAAATAGCAACTTTCAGCTTTCCTGTTCACACAGGGATATTAAAAAGTCACTGTGCATTTCCAGATGAAAAGTTTTACTCACAAGATTATTTTTGTTCCATAACTCAAATAAAAAAAATGATCAGAAAATGTGTGTCAACTTAATTATTTCAAAGAAACACCTGCCACTGTAGCATCCCTTTAGTTTAAATATGTTACATCACTCCTAGACTATAATAGGGTTAGGAATAACACAACCCTAGGCAATACAAGTGTCATAACTGATAACAAACAGGAGTACTTTTTTTCTCAGGAAAACACCAGGTACTAAGATGACAGAATTAAAAAAAAACAAGAAACAAAAACAAACAAACAAACAAACCCCACTGAGCAGCATATTACATAGGCAAAATACATTTTTCCTCTGATTTTTTTTTAAATTTCAAAATCTATACATACTTTGCAAAGTTTTGTGTATTTTCAGTAAGATTTTATACATAACTGAAAACATAAACAGTATGCAGGTCCATAGGGAAAAAACTGTTTGGGGATATAGGGCATTACATGAAACTAGCTAGTATCATTGCTCACTGTGGAAGTTCGGGACTGTGAGTAACAAAAGACACTAATTAGAATACAGTATAGAAACGAGAACATGCAGACCTTACAATGAAGTCTACCAAATCCCTATCTAATACCTCAGTGCTTTCTACGTTATGTTGCTTTTCATTTTGCACAGGAAATCCCAGCAACTCTGTGAAATGAACAGCTTAGTGACGCCACATCTAGGATAAATATTATCTTGGTTACTCTTTCACACATTAGACCACCGTGTGCTTTCTAGATTATGTTGCTTTCCCCTGCACAGGGGTCTGACTTTGGAGTTCCTTGGAAAACCCAGGCCATCCTCCTCAGGGGTCACCATTTGTTTCTACTGGGGCCCAAAGAAACCTTTGGTGCAGCACCCCTCCCCGCTCAGAAAAGGACTGACAGACTGTTTTCCCCTTCTGTGCCCTCAGAGAGTGCATAGTACACATACTGGCACTGCTTTTACTGGACCTGAGCTGACACAATTGGTTTTCCACTCATCAGAAGAGGGATGTGACTTCTGCAACAAAGCAACACTTAGCTGTTACACCATTCTATAGATGGGGACAATTTGAAACCACACTACTGCAAAAGCAAACTCAGTGCTGCAATTTGTAATTCAATTTTCTACCCCCTTTGCATCATGAGACAGCACTCTTCACTAAACCTTAATGTGGCACGGAGGAAGTTGTTATCCCAAATTCCTGCTGTATCACCACACTTTTTTCCCTAGTCATCACTGCATTGAAGGTACTGCTACAGGAAAGTGCCAGCGAGATCCCCTGCCTTCAAAGAGAAGGATAACCCAGGTGAAAAAATTGCTTCTCCCTACCACTGTGTTTGAAATGAGATTCAACAAGTTGATGACGGTCAGAAACATCTAAATTTCAGGAAGCAGGAAGCAAATACTAAGGAAAATATCCTGCTATGCTTGCCTTAGTCTTACATTTAACCACTATTGACCAGCTCTAGTAACATGATACAGGGCTAAGTGTAACCAGCACAATTCTTCCTCTGTTATAATGCAGGCAATAAGCTCAAGCAAAGTTTGTGTAAGTAAGCAGAACAAAAAACATACATAAAATTAAAGGGAAAGCACAGTGCTCTGTGACATCAATGCTATGCAAACCATCTCTGCAGCGCTTGCTTATGCCAAAACTCTTAATAGCAGACTAAAACATTACCAACTAGGTAATTGCTTCCATGATGTTCTTACACTGAAATGTCTACTTTGACTGAGCTTTAAATCCAGAACTGATACAACTGCTTAAAAAAAATTAATATTGTAGTACCCTTCTCTGCCATGTTCTTATTCTTATCAAAGATATTCTAGCAAGAAAAAAAAAAAAACAAGAACTACAAAAGGATTTAGATATTACTTCTAAAGGACTCTGTCCAAAACCACCTTTAAGAACAGCTATTTTTATATTGAAAAAAATATTCCTACTCTTAAAAAAAAAAAGTGCAAAATGCATTTTGATGATGCTTATCTCTTCGCCTTCTGTCTTTTTTTTGCTCATTGATGCGTAGACATCTAGCATACATATTAAGTTTTCAAAGCCTTGTAAGTTACATGTATTCATTCCGAAACAATCAAACTCAGTTCTAACACCATAGACATTTTATGCAGCAATACCTGTCACCAGCTTGTGAAGTCCCTCTGAGAAAGGCAGATGTATTCCATTCTAATTCATAAGTAACATGATGACATTTTCAAGGCTGTGAAGAACAGTTTTCACAGCCTCTATACTATAACCAGAGCCTTTAGCCTTTTTCTTCCTCTTTCTCCAAGCTGACACTGAACTCCATATAGACACAGATTTTAAAACCTGCAAGCTCTGCAACAGCTCAGAACCCCTGTATAAAATACATCACAACATTTCATCCATCATCTGGCACTCTGAATTCTGTATGTAACAAGTGTTTGAATGGACTTATATCTTTCAGAAAGACTAATTACCTCAGCACTATAAACACGCAACCTTATTGACAATTTCAATTTTGCTGATTTAATCATCTAGTCACTGAAAGATAACTGATAAATATTGTCTCCTTGTCTGGGTACTTCCTATGATGAAGTTGTTTCACTACCTCATTTCTGAAATTAAATAGATTGAATTGTTCAGTTTCTCACTGAAAAGCACACTTTACAAATCTTGGAGTCAGCCTCAACACTCTTCAGTTTTGCAGAAGCCTTTCTGAAGACAAGGGTTGAGACCAGCACATGGAAGCCCAGCACAGCCCTCTGTCATACAAACTAGAATGATTGTCCTTAGTCACATCACCTTGCATTTACCTGCAAGAAAACATGTTTGATTGCTCATAATTTAGCAAGCAATCAAGGTCTGTGTCAGGGACTGAAGTTCATTGTTATTTAGCATCTCACATACCTCTTCCCTACCTGTACTCTTGTAAGTCAACACAGTCTACAGATGAACTGAGAAGAAGTGTGAAAGATGGCTTGATTACACGTAACAAGGAGTCAGACAAAATCTAACAAGATTTTTAAGCTGTATGCTTTGGTAGCTATGTAGAAGGCGAAGAAAAGAGCTTTTAGAAAAGCTCTTTTCAGTCGCTCATATCTCTTAAACAACTCTAAAAATATGTTCCTCCATAACCCTCTCAGCATTTATGAACTTCAAAACGAAGTATAAAATACTCCTTTGTCACTCATTGGAGCTCTTTGAATCTTCATCAGTTTCTAAGCAGGTCAACCAAAGCTCAAAAAGAAATAAAATCCCCAGCTATCCACCAAACAAAACAAACAAATGCAACATTTCAACATGCATTTGATTGCAAGTATGTCCACGCGTATAGCGTCTCCATAACCAGAACCAAGAAGCAATGTCTTTACAGAAATTTAATGACTATTGTTGCAGAAGTTGAACAGACCAGCAAGGCAGAGCTAGAGGCTGAGCAACAACTATTAAATGTGTGAAGACCTAGCCAAAAGAGATAGGTGATTAAGGAACTAAATTTAAAAACATTCAAATTCTAAGGCTAATGTTTTAAAATACATTTTAAAAACTAAAATTCAGTATTTTCACTGATTTAGGATTCTTAAAATATAAAGAAGTCTCTGAATACATACCATTCACAAAAGCAGAAAAAACCCACTCATATAAAATACACCTCAGGTCTTTATCAATGAACACAAGGGAGAAGCAGGTTAAGCCTCACAAGTACAGCAGTTAAATGACTTTCGAGCTATATCCATATTCCTTTCTTTCAACACCTTAAGCCTGAGGTCATAATTTGGGTCACTTATGAAAAAGCACCTTTTGATTCACCTGGATTACCCAAAAGGTGAGAACACAACATTAATCATATCCAGAACAGCATTATTTAACACAAAAGTCGTCTTCTTTTACATACTTTGCTGTACTATGCTAAATCTGGGGTACTGGGGGAGAAGGGCTGCTATTTTTTTTTATTCTTTGACCAAACAAAGGACAAGGTGTGGCTGAACAGGAGGAGGAAGGGATTCTGTTAAAACAAAGCAGACAAATGTTTGGGGAAAGAGGTGATATTCTAAACTAACTCACAGGGCTGGCTAGCATGATGGATAGGATACTCCTTGGATCCCATAAACATCCTGTCAATGTTGAGACAGCGCTGGAAAGGACAGCAGTATCCCTCCGAGCTGATCCACTCCAGCCTAAAACAGTAACTCTCAATTTTTGCAGCATGCTTAACCACGAGCATTATAAAAATACCTGTAGCATTTTCTTCAGTGACATTATTTTTGCCTCTGGAATGAATCACTCACTCCTAAGCTAAAGCTGAGGAGGCTCCATACTTTGTGCTTCACTGCTCACTTCTTCAAATCACACTCCCTAAAAAGCGCACTGGTTACCGCCCATGTAGACAAGGGCAAACTATAAGCAGCAACACAACACTGTGCAAGGTTAGTAATCTTGCCCTGGCATATGTACTTCACTACTGTTACAAGGAAACAAAAACCAAAACTGACGAATTTCCTACTCTTTCCCTTCTTTAAGTACATATATCTTTCATCACCACTGTTATGCTAAGGTTTATCATAACAAAGACAACCAGCTCCATATCAGCAGATCTGTACAAATTCTTGCTTTTATTGCAATTCATCCTAACCCAGAAAGTCTACCTGCAGGGATAAAGTTGCATGGTTGTAATGTAGTGAGGATCTAGCTGCAAACAGAGCTTCCTCCCACTTAACAAGCAGTGAAACAACGACGTTCTTACAAAAATGCTACAAAATACTGTCGTATGCAAATACCACAATTGTTTCTAGATGTATTTACTCCTCAGAGACAAACTTCTCCTGCCCCAAATGTACCAGCATTATCATATGGAAAATGCACATAAGGGTTGTTTTTTAAGTTCTCTGTGAGAAATAATGGTGAGACCCACACTGCTGAATTTCTGCAGCATCTGTATTACACTGTAGTGCAATTCTAAGAGTTCACAGCTCTCCAGGCTCTTTTATGGTTAAATTTTGTTGTTGTTGTTTTTTTCTCTTTTTAAAGAGCATGCTCTTTTGGAAGGTTATTTTTAAACACATTATTCTCGCAGTTAATGCAAGCAACTTAGAACCGTTCTCCCTAAAAAAGAATGTCCAGAAAGAACAAAAGACATACAACAGAGCTCAGGCGCTTGAAAATGTATTGCTTAGGAATAGTCTTATTTTCCATTTTGTTTTAATTGCTGGAATGCATTGCCGTGCAGGGGCAGCTGAAAGGTTAGCTGAAAACAAGAAATGGCCTGTTTGTAACCAACCTCTTCTTCAGCATTTCACATCAGGTCAGTGGGGCTGCCCACTGCTTCAGGCTAAGACATGAATGCATCTGTTGCTAACAGCAGAAAACATAAATTGCTTTTGCCATAGTGCTGAAAATGAGATGGCCCTCCATCAGAACTGTGCTTCAGTCATTACCTCAGATGACTGCCATTATCTCTAAAAAGTAGAGTGAGTTCCTATGACAGACCACAGGAGTCAAACACAACTTCATTGTTTCCTTAGCTGTTTTTCTGTTTGTTCAAAGGCCTTCCTGATTTGTTAGTACCTACAGTGTTGCCAGGTCTTTCCAGTCATTCCAAAGCTCCTGTTATCTGCCCTAAGTACTTAGCACACATCCTTTCGCAAGGGGCACTACGCTTTCTGAGAAGTCAATGGTACATTAAAAAAATAATAATACAGAAATGTAAATAAATTTATTCTGGGTAAAGTAACTGCAACCACACTACAAGATCAAGGTTCTGGCAGTCAGAAATATTAAGGAATAGCAAAGAAAAATTCAGAGCTATCTTAGTATAACTGGAACTTAGTAACAATTTTAAGTGCTAAAACAAACAAACAAAGCAAACAAACAAACAAACAAACAAAGCAGTGATGCAAAAGCACAAATGTTACAAATAAGGTGGGTTTTTTTGCTGTTCTTTCTTGTGATGGAAATTTTGATGTTTGCATTTTCTAATTCATAAAACCAAAAGACAAGGATTTTCTCTAGGAATGATTTATCTTAATGATGCCAAATGTACACAGAATTTAACAAAGTGCCTCATCAAAAGATAGAATTATAATTAATTTTTATTTACAGGCGTACTTCAGTATCCGTCAAACAGTAACTTACTGCTTCTAACCTGTAATTTCACAAAACGAGCATTCGATGAAGAACCTTTTCCTAGAACTTTCCCCATTTTGGCCCATTCTAACAATGAAAACTAACCACACATAAAAATAAGCCGTCTTTAAAAAGTTGAAAACATCAGTTTTCTCTTTAGTTAAACAGGAGAAGCATTAGAGGCATTCAATATTTATCTTTAGCATAATGTCAAACACGCCATAGCCTGGAAGTCATCCTCTCCCGAGGCAGAAACAGAGTGAACTGCACTTTGATGAAAGCAATGGATTCCACAAATAATTTTCAAGACCTTCTCTGCATTGCTGTACCACATGATGCGTATATTCCATGTATTTTGACTTAAGAAACAATGAGTCCTAATAACTTTAATTCCTTCACTCCCTGGCTTCCAAACGTAGAGTGTTAAAACAAAGTCTACTTCATAAACCAGTTTAAGGAAATAAAGAAGCAAAAAGAACAACTAACCAACAAATGAGAAGTGTGCACCACTTGCAGCACATCAAGTATTTCCTGAATTATTTGACCCCTGATTTTTCTTCACAACTCTGTAGAAATGTTGAATAATTACAGCAATATAGGTAAACCAGTATGAAGTATGCATATATTTTACGTTAACTAAATTTGAGTGATTCTGACATTTAAAACTTCAGAACCTTCTTTTCGGCTTCTTTCTGTGGTTGTGTATCCTCAGACAGAAGCGACTCCTGTACCTGAGTGTGATAGGAATACATAAATAAATGTTTAATAGTAAATTGCTAAGAAATCCAATGGAAGTATGGAGAAACTCCAAATAACCATAACGGAGCAACGTTCCTGTTATGAATGCAAGCTGGGGGATCCCAGGCCATCAGACAACTGCACGACTTTAAGATTAAATTATTAACCACAAATACTGTGTAAAAGGTAACACAAACTTCCAAACCAAACTAATAACAGCAGCCTTTCATTTTAAAATACAAGGAAAAGCTTTAGAAATAACACAGACTAGTACCTCAAACAAAAACAAAGCAGAATACAAATATCTGCTGCCCCACGAACACATTTTGACGTTACAACTGTCATTCTGCAAACATTCACACAGACTCTTGTATTAATAAAATCTAATGAAAGGTCAGGATCACATTTTTGTAATATCTTCTAAATCTCTGCATTTGAAATAATCCCTTCCATGGTCAGATACATTAATTCAAGCCAAACTTTATTAAAAAGTTTTGACGTGACTTAATATGAGTTTGTTCAAAATATACAGATATTTTAAAAACTAATGATCTGTCAAGAACATAGATGAGATGTTATTCTAACATCTAAAATTAGGAAAGTGACAACGTAATCTGCAGGGCTCAATTCTAACTGGTTTTCCAGATGATTTCTGAGAAAACAGGAGTGAACCAGATTGTTGGCTTAAAACATCAGACAAAAGCAAAGGTGATGATCTTCAGAGGCCATTTCAGTGATCTAAAATGCATTGATATTAAAAAAAAAAAGCCTGCAAGGGGGCTTATTTTCAGGAGGGAGACCAATTTTTTACATGGGCACGTAATCATAGGACAAGGAGGAATGGTTTTAAACTAAAAGAGGGAAGATTTAGGTTAGATGTTACAAAGAAATTATTTAGTCAGCAGTAGATGAGGCACTGGAACAAGCTCCTAAGAAAAGTTGCGGGTGCCCCTCCCCTTGAGGTGATCAAGGCCAGGATGGAGCCCTGGGCAGGCTGATCCAGTGGGTGGCAACCTTGCCCACAGCACGGGGTATGGAACTGGATGATCTTCAAGGTCCCTTCCCACCTAAGCCATTCTGTGATGACATGATTCCTTGTACTCAATATTCTTTTTTTTATTTTCATCACCATTTACTTCCTCTGTTACCCAGTTCACTCACACACTGCTGCTTATCCTAAGTCTCAGCTAGGAAACAGAAAAATGAAAACAGTGTTATCAGATGACTGGAACGAAATTATCCCCTTCTGTCCACTCATCCAGACCAAGTGGCTGTGGCAAATCCAAACCTTGGGAAGCAGAGAGTTGTAGGCACAGCCTGCCTTCCTTAGCTCTGTGACACAAACAGAACTCAAGGGCAGCAGTAGGACGGCTCTAACCTGGTTGAAACAGATCACAGCTTCCTTACAGCTTTGATGTTTTGGGATGATAGGCTGAATTTTATTTTTCAATCAACATTTTAGGTTCAAATAAAACAAACAGGCAAAGAACCAGAATATACTAATTATCTTCAATAAAGGCTCTTCCTATGATTCCTCCTGAACACTATCAAGACAAGAAAGAAATTTGATGTTCATAGTATGCACTTCAACATCACTGTGCAAAGTGAAAATCTATGAGCTAGGATAGTTCACAGAACTTCTTTACAGTGAGGTGACGGAGCACTGGAACAGGCTGCCCAGGGGGGCTGTGGAGTCTCCTTCTCTGGAGATATTCAAGGCTCGCCTGGACACCTACCTGTGCGACTTGGTTTAGGAAACCTGCTTTGGCAGGGGGGTTGGACTCGATGATCTCTAGAGGTCCCTTCCAACCCCTACAATTCTGTGATTCCGTGATCATATTTAACAGATGGAAGAAGATTATCATAAACTGTCTGGCCTAAATAGCATTGTACAGAATCAATATATCTATTTTTCTTGCTCCTAAACACTTCTCTTGTTGTATGCAGAAATAACACAGACTATCAGTAAGGAATCAGTAAGGAATCAAGGGACTCGGGTTAAGCTCAGGTTAAGCAATATTGTTGTTTAGTCCTGGCATTTTCCTCTTAACCCTCTATAACATAAGCTTAGCAAGACTTGTCTTAGTTTCACTTTCATTGATGATAATTTTTACCTGTGTGTAGAGTTCGAAAGAAGCAATAGTAAAATGTCTCAGAACTGAAAGTTATTAATGTTATACATCTTTATCAACAAGAACATCCAGTATTAGCTCATTAATATATAACTGGTCTTCATTTATTCATCTATTTTGCAAATGAGATCGCCACATTTCTGAAACACAAGGTATCAAAAGTAGGCAAAGCTAAAAATAAAATGTTACCTATAATTTGGAAATATATCTGTCTTTTCATCAGGACAGAAGGTTGACAGCCATATTTGAGACACACCAAGTTAACAGTTAATTATAGCTTTAATCCCATAGTGATTGAAAAGGAAATAAAAGCGGTGCTGAACTGGAAATTACTATTATTGTTACTTTATTATTGTAGGTAGGTGGCAGAGTAAGCTTTTTTTAAAATGTGTTTAAGCCAGCTCTTTTCAAAAAGCCGTTGTGCCATTGCCCAGAAGCTCTGAAAGTAATGGAAAGAGAGTAGGAAAAGGAGTGCATTCCTAAAAAAGAATCACCAATCTTTTAGCCAATAATTTCATAGTTCAACATAGATGAAAGATGGGGCTTCATAAACCATGATATCACAGTCTCTTTCACTGACCCCTGCCTCAGAAAAACACTGAAATCTTTTGTATGCTTCTACTAAGCAAATATCAAAACAATTCTCTTGGTAGGGTGCTACGTTTCCTGTCACATCAGTCACTATTGAACTGACAGAGGTTGTCTCTCCTGGGTAAAATGAGACTATTTGAGACATCTCTGGTAAATTTATCTGATAAAACAGCTTCAGGACTGCATATGCACTCATTACTGATGCCTTCAATTGTTTACATTACTTGAGAACAATGTCCCTAAAACGCCTTTCCAAATACGAAAGCAACTGTTCTTTAAAATGTGGGGCACAACCTGTCATGCCAACTATTGAGGGGTTGGGATAGTGTTCCAAGCCAGCAGCCTCTCCAAACCTTCCTGCAGAATGCATTTTGGCTTATTCAGCTATCCATAATGTACATGAAAACTTCTGAAGGAGAGTCATTGCAGGTGTTTTATTGCTCCAAATGGATGAGATTTGACACAGTATTCCAAAAGTGATAAAAATAAAAGTGTTAGTACATAACCTATTTATGTGTTCGCTGTGGAGACAAAAGGGAGAGCCAGTCTGCCAGTACGGTATGGCATACACAGGCTGTTTTGAATGCTTATTTGACATCTCATAACAAACAGCAAGATTTACAGCATACTCAGAGATGTTATTCAGACCTTTTTGGACCAAATGGAGATGCGGGAGTCAAGGGACTTCTCTGAATTCCAAACATTAAGATGTAGCAAAATAAGTCAGAGGGAGCTGATAGCTTGCCCAGCCAGTAGTACAGAGTAAGCATCCTCATCAGTTCTTTTGTCATCTTATAGGTAGTAAGACCTACTTCTACTAAGGTGGAAAGGGGCATACATAGCAAGAGCAGAAGACACCTCTACTCTCATGCTGAAATGGATATATAACAGAACATGGTCACATCAGTATGAATATAAGCAAGCAGGGCTCACTGAGGAAAGATGAGCATATGCATATCATGTTGACATATGAAGACATTCTTAGTTCTGGACAACCACCTGGGAAGAAAGAAATGAAAAGGACCTGTAGGAAAGAACATAAAAATTAAAAAGATGAGGAAGAAATCAGCAAAAAAATGTTGAAAGGGCAGGATAGAATGTCTGATATTGAGATGGGCTTTGATAACATGATGAAATACCTGAGAAGGGTAATGCAACTAAAATGCAAAGGAAAGGTGGAAGCATTTTCACAACACTAGAAGAACACCAGGTAGCAGAGAACAGCTGAAATGGAAACGTTTGGGACAGCACAAGCAAAACAATTCTAAGAGATCGTTCCAAGTACAAAATCGAATTTCCGCCATAGGGATAGGAAGGGAAGGAACAGAATGGAGGACATCCTACCAAAGATCAACAAAACAACATGCTGGTGCCTGTGGGAGGTGGGGTAAAGAAGAAAGAAGTGGCATAACCAACATAACCAGCACCAACATTCCAAGCAAAAGCAGAGTGGGGTTATTTACTGTGACCGCTCTGGAGTGGGAATGGCAGTGTTCCCGGAGATGAGGAGTTCAGCATTTCAGCATTCCTCTGTGCGGCAGACAAATCAAGGGGGCACATGGGTGAGATGCTTGGGAGGGGAAACAACTGATTCTTGACCACAGGGTGGAGGTCAAGGGCAGGGGAGTCTACTGAAAAGTCGAAATGGGAATCAACAGAAGCAACTCGTTACAGCAGGAAGTTGACAATGGGACCCTTACAGAGACAAAAACTGTTTTGCCAGTTGTGTGGACTGTATTACACTCAAGTGTTCTGTTCTGCTTATCTAATGCTATCACATCCACCTGGCCTCCTACAACTTCGTAACATGTGGTACACACACTCAAAAAGCACAATGCCCACCAAAATCAAGAGCAGTGTCACATGTGAAGCATAGCAGACCTTGCAGGTAAAAGCAACACCATTACATGTCTGAAACCAGCTTTGCCCCATTTATCACCATTTAACATTTCCAACATAGTAATTACCATTGCACAGAATAAAATCTTGGGCCCAGCAGGCTTTTCTCTCAATAAACTTGGTCAGCTAGTTCAGACTGCTTTTTTTTCTGTCACATCCCTATTAAATGCTCCAGACTGTTTAATGTGATAAAAATGTCTAGACTGTTTTTTGACTGAAAGCTTAAAAAAAAAAGAGTTCTTTGCCCTTGGCTAGCAATTCCTTTCTTTGTTCCTTTCCTGCTAAGCACACTAATGTGCATGCTGTACTTCTGCAGACCACACTTTCTGCATGAGGTAAATATATTTCTGGTATCTTTATAAATCTTCTGAGGCTTTAGAAACAAGCCCAGGAAAATGTGAAGACTATACACGCTATATTTATTTCTGTATAGTGTTGTTTTGCAAGGAAAAATCTGGAGCTTATAATGAAGTGCAAAGGTTGCTGAAGGAAATAAAGCGAAAGAGCACACTGCAGTCCAACAAAAAAAGAGAAACGTAACTGAGGAATCTCTGTAATGACTGATAAAGAACAAGATGCTTCACTAAAACAGGGAATAAAGGTAGAGCATAGGCAAGAGATCCCAGTGGGCATGTTAGACAAAGCATTACCAAACATGAATCAGTGCTTTGAATACTTCATGGTCCCTAGTGGCTCTCAGTCTTAGCAGCTGCTTATTTCTGTATAACAAAACTTCTGACATAATTATAATCACACTAAACTTAGATGCAAGTACACAATTTATACTAAAAACAACCTCTGTCAGTAAAATTACCCAGCTCAACTAGTGCACACCCTCCAGCCCTTTCTTTTTAGGCTCTATAAATCTGCATCTGTGGACTGGATTGTAGTCAAGGAACAGGTGCATCTGATTCTTGTCAGCATGTGCGACTTGTGTGTTGGAAACTAAGCTGCATACCATGGAAAAAGCTTGAGAAGAAACACTATCCCTGGATACCACTGATTGTAGCAGGATTCCATAGGAAATACAGCTATTGCCAGAAAAAAATAATGGACAATGTGATGCAACAGAAACATCACTTTGTCAGAGTCACAAATGGCTTGTCAAATAACATAACAGCATCCCACTTCCCACTTGCTTGTATTCTATTTGTTCCCAGACTGAGTAAACCACCTATTTTTGAAGAGAATTTTCTATGATACAACTGTGCATGCAAATAAAAATTTTGGATCAGGAATGTTGCACGTTGATTTAATATGCCATTAATATGGCTTCTAGGTTGTGAAATCTTTCTTCTTGTCAATGCACTTCCACAATATCTGTGCCTGCACCATTCCCATTCATGTCAGAGGGTGTTTTGCACTGTTATGGCACTTCTGAATTAAATCTTCTCCTTGCTCCATATATGGATAGTTTCTCAGATCATCTAAGTGAAATGGTGTAAGTGGGCAAAAGGGAATAGGATTCAGCTGGTGTTTCTCTGAAAAGCCATTCTGAGTAGCAGTGAGAGAGCTTTGCAAGTTTTTTATGCTGAGCAGTTGTTAGAAGCCTCCTGAAGGCAGGCACCCCGTCTGTGTTTACTGACATTGCTCACTGCTGGGGAGGCAGGGTTTTTTTGATAGGACACAAAAGCAGCAGAGGGAATGGAGTTGCTGTTGCTTCTCCTGAAACAGAAGTACAAAATGGCACAGAAGCAGATGGAAAAGATTTTAGAGTAGCAACTTTTCTCCAAAGTCTAGATAGCATGGGCTTTTAAAGGGTTAATTAGTAATGTTGCTCTCTTCAAAAGATAAACTAGCATTGCATACAGATTTGTGTGGAAGAAGTGGAAAACTCACTGTGCCCATCTCAGAGCCTCCTTTCCTCAGCCCAGCCTTGACTAAGTACAGTAAGGTCACAACTTTGGCCTACCAACATTGCAAAGAGCCAGAGCTAGCTTCATGTGCCATATCCAGTTTATACAGAAGGAGAGTCCAGGCTAACTCTGCTTTAATGAGAAATTTACCTGTTTAGAATGTAGTCTCACAACTTGCTTTATGTAATACAAAACAAACAAACAAATCCAGAGTTCACAGCTACCTTAGCTGGTAACTTGAAACATTTTCAAGAGCTATATTGAAAATAAAATCAAATAAAATCCTGTCTGATTACAAAGAAGATACAGCAGAACTGTTTAGCAGGAAAAAAAGAAAAAAAAAAAAAAGGACAAAACTATTTATTTGTTTTTAAGATACAAAGGAACTTGATTTTAAAGTTCAGGATAGCAAAAGTCAGGTTGAATACAAGATTTTGCTGGTGCTGAGTGTGATAAATAGCGAAATGGAACTTTCTTTCAGAAATCCAAATTCATACATGAGATAAGAAGTTGCTCAAATATGCAAACCTATCACCATGGCAAAACTATCAGGTTTAGGAAAAAAAGGCTGTTCTTCTTCTATAATTATAATTATAGAGGAAAATTATTATTATTTTATTATTATATAATATTATAAATATTATAAGCTTCTATAATTGACAGCACACCAATAAAATTAAGTAAACCTGACTTCCTTTCCTGTTTAGATTGAGTTCTCGTAGGCACAAGATGTTACTTCTGCCCAAATCTACCTTTCTTAAAGTGAGTGGCTTTGTTTTGGATCACAAGGATGAAACAGATACCAGGATAAAACCGCTACAAGATCCAACGCTTGTTATGTGCCAAAAGGCACAATGACACCCACCAACTCTGTAGCAGTATCTGTGGCTGAAGTTAAAACACATCAGGAGTATTGTTTTACATATGATAATGTTTATAAACTGTTCTTGAAAAACATATGCATATGCTAAATCCTTCAAATTTAAGTAAATGTTCAATAATTTAACTTATTTTAAGTATTGACTTATTTGCTCATTGCTATTTAGAGAAACATCCCTTTTTATTCCTGTATAAAAAGAACAGAGGACTCTGTCTCAAGCCAGGGTTCTGACAACACAGAAATATTCTGGGGTGAATGAATTCATGCTTCCAGCTGGAATTAGGTGCTCCCTCAGTGGCAACACCGTTCAAAGTTCAGCTATTTCAGATACAGAAGTTGGTAACAGAGACAAAGCAGCTCAGACTTCAATGGCACATGCATGTTTTATTCCAGCATTCAGTGGGCACATTTATGCTATGCAACATAATTTATAGATATGCAAGTCAGCTCTGAGCCTTCTGGGATGCTAGAAGACACCTCATTATGCAGATTAATTTAGCCTGCTTCTCAGTCTGCGGAGCTCCATGCTGCTACAGTAAGGCTGCTTTCAGTTCATTTAGTGCTTGCCCAGGGATGTTGTGGTTTTCTATCCTTTACAGTATGTAGGGCAAACATAACTTCTCTTACAACACTGTAGTATGAATGCTGTTTTGCAGCAAGTTTGCTTCCAAAACAAGCTGACAGAAAGGCTGAAAATATCACAGCTTCACTTTGAAGCTGAGGTGATTTTAGACTGCAGCAGCATTCTCACAGTCTCTTTATTAGCACTTGTCTTCGTTGAAATAACCATTTGCAGTAACTGAATTCTCTACAAATTACTCCATACTAGCAGTATTGTCATAATATTCATTTTCACAATATAGAAAGAGTACATGCTCCTATGTAACACATCAAGACAGTGAAAATTCAGGTCTCTAATCGAGTTGTGTCTTTTAACAGTTAGCCTTTCCTGCCTGGTGCACTACAAAATAAGACTACTTCAGCAAAGCTTGAGTGAAATCCAAACTCCAGGTTTGTGCTGCAGCATTTAAAATTGCAAGCTCCCTTCAATAAAAGCACTGTTGAAAGATTAGTTTGAAACTGAAAGCAAAGTCAGGAAACTGAAGGAAAGCCAGCTGTGAGAAAGTATGCACTGAAAAGGAACGATGCACTCAGCTCCTATACCAACTCCTAAGGAACGATCTACCCCCTAAGGTATCTGCAAGTTGTTCCAATTCATACAACCTACCTGCTAGACACAGGTGACAGATCTTCAAGAACATTCTGAATGGCATGTCAAACCTGTTTTTTTCTTATTATGTAAGAAACATAAATGAGTATAAACGCTAAGTCAATGCATGAAGATGAAACAACTCAGATAGCAGGCTGAGTTGTATAAACAACATTGTTATAAACAATGATATAGAGAAGTAGGATAGTCTGGAACACTTGTGAAGAACAAAGGATGCAAGCTAGGACTGGCTGGTTGGAGACTAGCCAATAGCACCCTCTGAGACACTGAGTTCCATCACAACTTTCATGTTTTCTGTCTTCTCCAAACACCTCAAAAAAAAAAAAAAAAAAACCCACCACTCCAACATGATTAAGAATCTCTGCACCTATCTTCCACATGGCTGCAAACAAAAACATAAGAAATCTGACTTGATTAACTTTGAAATATCATTAAGATGAATAAAAATAAATGAATGTAAAAATAAATTTTAGTTCATTTTTTGCAGTTATTCCCAAGCAGTTTGCAGGGTTTCCTGCAGGTCTGGCTGCATAAAGAGTTTGAAGCTACAGTAGCAACAGGCATTTCTCATCAGTATAATGAACTGTGAGGCATTTTGCACGCTAAGAGTGATATGAGCCATCTGAAGCATCATTAGAACTGTATTTCAGTCATTTTCTGATGAAGGCAGAGGAAGAGAAGTTGCTTGCCAAGCATTTGGGAGCAGTGCAGAATGAATCTTACAGAAAACAGCTTGTTGGTTTAAAAACAGAGAGAGACCTAGTCAGAAGGACAGATTGATGCTGGATCTAAATTCACTAACTGGGAAATCTCTAGAAAAGACTGGCAAATATCATACAGTTTGGTTGTGATAAATTGCACAGCACTTAATTCTATGCCACTCAGAATATTTTTTGTACACTTCTAAGATAGTGAAAAGTTATTTATGGTAGAAAACAGGGCTGTTAAAGGGATCAAAAAAGCAAATGGACACATGACTTGATGAAGAACAAGATGATGTGGTTTAACATTTCCCTCCCAGGGCAGTCCCACCTGCATAATGAAAAGGAATGTATGCCTTACTATCAAGCCTTACTAAATTGCACTGTCCAGCTTGTTTAATAGGAACACACTAGAATGTTATCTCAAAATGTACAAAATCCTGGAATTTAAGTTGATCTAAACCCAATCCATATGGAACGTTTTCCTGTACAGCTGATAGTCTGTTTTCTTCCTAACAAGGTACAAAAATAACCACTAACAAAGAATACACAGCGGAAATAGACATTGCTAAAATCAATATTAATTAAATATAATAAGCAGCAAAAGAGAAGATCTGGGAGAAATACCAATGGAATGAACTCAGAGATATTGCTCAAGGAAGGTTTCTGCATACTGTGGACAACAGCAGGACAAATTTGATCAACAATAATTAATAACATAACTACAATCTTGGACCAATTACACATTCAGTCCATTTTATCATCACAATCTACCTACTCCTTTTATTAGCTAGAGGTCAGTTCCATATTGATCATCACATTTCTTTATATTTTACACAAGAAAAAAAACATTCAAAATTAGAGAATGTAGTTTAGTTACCAAGCAGTGAGAAGCAGTACACAATATTTTTAAGAATCAAGTTGATCACATGTAACGACTTTATTTCACTTGGGCTATTTCTGTTCTTGTGACAACTCCTTGAGTGCCATACACAAAATGAGTACTGCTTCTCTACATAGTGCCATGTTTAGCACCACCTCCTAGAATGGGCAGAAAAATTAAAGCTAATTTGTTTCATTTTCTGCTCTTTTGTAATATAATATTCTCCTGCTTCACAGCAATACATACTGACAAAATCTGTACTTAAAAGCCTTATTTCATTCATTGAAATAGATTTATGATGAACAGAAAATGGCAATGAGTGGTAGAAACAAAAAATACAAAAAATAGACTGAAGAAAAAAATGCACAACTGATGAATTTGAAGAGTTTTTGCAAGAAATCTTAAAACAAATGTTACCTTTTTTCATAGTTTGCTCATCTTATTTGCTTACAGTTGTTTATATGCTGACATATGCTTAATTATTTCCCTAAAATTAAAATGTTTACATGCAGTAGGATGAATCAAAGATCACCTTAAATTAAGAAAGGATTGTTTCATATTTTTATTGTATAGTCTCAGCATATCATAAATACATTGAATTTTTCCCTTCTGAGTGAGAAGGAAAGGGAAAGGAAGATGAGGTGAAAGAGGGAGAAAAAAACACTGCATTGTGGTACAGTAATAAATTTGACAGTTTACTGCAGTGCTCATGAGATGGTCAGAAAGATTCCAAGAAAAACAGGCACCTTTCACAGACAGGAAAACGTCTGTGAATGGCAGAAGACAGATAAGATCTATTTAACATCCACTGGATGCAGAATGGTATTAATTTTATATACAGATGGTGTAATTTTACCAGAATACCTCATTTGACATTGCTACTACTGCAGTTGTTCTTAGAAGTACCCATACCTAAACAAAGAGGTGGGACAAATTTGCTCATTTACATGTATACAGTTACCTAATGTACAGGAATATTCAATAAGTTGTTCAGTAAAATGATCAGAAATGCCTCAGAGACTCATCTAACTTGCACCCTTCTGTAAACTTCAGCAAAGCACCACCTGTGCCACTACACGTGAAACACACTTGCAAATCTGGTACCATCTGAAAGAAAGCATCCAAAAGCACAGTGAAGCAGAGCTATGTCCCCGAAAGCCCGATTCCTCTGAGTGCACTGAGTATTTCTCTGTTATGTGTTTTCTTCCTGGGGTCAGAATTTCACCTGGCTGTCCCAGCCCACGCTTCTAATCAACACAAATGCTTGCTAATAATTTTTCTGTGATTTTTTACCAGTTTATTTAAAGCCAGTTTTCTGAATATCACACTACCACAACAAATTTCTTCAAAGACAGCCTGGTCAATTTTTCCAGCTATAAAGCATACAATTTTTATTCTTGTCATCATAGGATTCATCCCAATCAGTTTTGAGAGCTATACCTCCAGAAATGTCTAGCAGACTTCCATTTTTATACAAGTTTGAAATAAGCACCATTCTTCTACTTTGTTTTGGTACTCTTCAATCACAGCTAGCAAAACTGTCCTTCCTAACAGTCATGCAAAAGTAAAATTCATGAAGTAATTACATCTGATCTGCCACACTTTCATGTTAATTTCCAGGTTTCTCATTCATTCTTACTCTATGCTTTGAATAAGTTTGGATCCCAAACCAATTTCCTGAGATATATTCCAAAATGTTCAAGATTTAAATGCCATAGAAGAATCAATTTTTAAGATAAACTTTCCTCAGCTTTGCAATTCCTTCTATATTAAAGCACCTTGATTAGATACTCAGTGATTTATCAGAATGGTCATAGCTCAGAAAAAGGACTTCAGTCATACTAAAAGTAACAAGTCTCCATTTCCTATTTACAGTGATCCTCTAATATATACAGAACAATAGAGACACATTGGGCAGATGTGAAAGGAGAGATTAAAGTTAATCTGACTAGTAGAGCAGCACATCAAAGCAAGTGTCACAGGTGCAAGATGTGACTAGGGGTGAGCTATAATTATGAAGAATAAGCACTAGCTGTATTTTCACACTTTTTATCAGCATAAACCTTTTCTGTCTTCTACATGCTCTGAAAAGCTAATTAGTACAGCTCCCATCACTAGATGAAGATCTCAGCTTTTGGGTACCTTCATTTCAATTTACTTCTCTCAATAAAATGAATAAAGCTTCTCCAAATTCTGCAGTTAGTGACTAGAAGGTCCAACATAATCAGGAAATTTTAACTTCTGATGCAATTCCAACCATACCCCAAGTAGCCTGTATCTTAACAGCTCTAAGATTGTTTTCATGTATAAATTTGCATTTTTGTATAGATAAACTTGCGTTGTTCAAGGTAGAGAAACTCTTTTGTGATACCACAATATTTTGCTAGTGAACCACATTCAGTTTTTTACACCAAATGCATAGTTTCTTAAGGATTTAGAAAACCGAGTTTTAGCCAAAGAGATACAGCTGTTCCTGTGTATCAATGTATCATTCACTTATTAATAACAAATCAGTAAACATATGATTTCAAGTAGTTTTGTTTATCTCTGAATGTTACTGCATAATAAATTCAACCATTATTTTTGTTAATGTATTTACCTCCATTAAATATGTTTTCAGAATGTATTTAAATTTTTTTCCAGAACAAAAGCCAGCTAATTCCATAGGAATTAAACAAAGGAAATACACACCTTCTGAATGTCTCTAACATGAAAGTTTTCATCACAATACCTTTTCCAAAAAACAGTAACAACAACAAATCAAAAAAAACCAACACCCCAAAAACAAAACCAACAAAAAAAGCCAACTAAGAATGAAACAAAACATTATGCCTCTGAAGTGAAGGAGATTCAGAAAAGTCATCCACTGCATTTCTCCAGGAACAGTCAATCAAATTTCACTCTTGGAAGATGTGAAAGATGAAGTCACATCTACTAAGATGTGTATAAACACCTCCAGTGCTCTGAAGGTTCAAGTTCTGCAAGCAATCTACTTCAGCAGTTCACTGTCTTTTATCTTGAAAAAGTTCTTCCTGATTTAAATAAACTTTAAAGACTTCCCTAGTTCTTACCGTATCCACCATGGAACACGGATATTCTCTCTTCCCTTTGCAAAATCCTCTAGAATATTTAATGACAATTCTTAACAGATAATCAATTTTGCAATGATTGTTTTCAGAGATTGAGTTGTCAGAAAGTTAGTCAACTGAAAAAATTATACATAAAGGATGACTAATGAGAGAGTTAGCTCCCAGCACACTCATTGTTTCCAAAGTTTAAGACAGGTAGCTTCATACCTCATACTTTAATTGCCACTTTATGGGAAAAAAAAATAACGTCACAAAGGCAATAATAATAAAATCCAGCAGAAACTCAGATGCACCAGCAAACAGCGTAGTAAAAATGTAATTCCACCCTGCTCATGGAAGCAGAGGCGTTTTTACCTGTTTGGTGTGCTTCATCAAATCTTCCTACAAGATCTCCAGATGGCTGGCAAAGACAAAAACATTCCCATGGGAGACCTGGGCATCCATCTGGAGGAAAGCCCTCCAAATCCCACTGGCACTGTCCCAAAGTACAATGAATATCTGTCAGTCTGGCCATCTGTGACTTACTGCGCAGCATAGATGTTGACACCAAAACTGCACAGGTTTGAGCTTGCAAAGATGTCAAACACCTACAGCACAATACAGCTAACAGAATGTCTCAGGACCCAGGCAAGATAATACTGATAATGTCTGCTCTGGTAAAGAATGAGTAGTCATCACTTGCTTTACTTTACACTTTGTTTGCACAAAAAGCAGCAATAGACAGCAGTAAATGAAGCACAGAATTGCCATCCAGTGCATCAGTGCAGTTTTGCACCTTATGAACATCAAGGAAACAAACAATTTTGAAGTAAGGGCTAGGGAAGAGAAAACTAAAACAAGGGGACAAAATAAATACTTGCAAGATAATAGCTAATGATTTTCCAATGACTACATTTACGTAAGAATGGCTGGTATTTTCTAAATACATTTTTGAATGACAAATTCGAAACAAACACTCCAATAAATTATAATTTTCTGTTTCTGACTAGATGCCGTGCTGGATTGTTGGTGCTGTGCTTCACAAAGTCATAGTGTAGACACATAAGAGATAGAAAAGATGAGACAAAAATGATTGCTTAGCAAACGCTTAGCACTACTCGAAAGATATTGTTCCTTAGCAATACTGGAGCACACAAAAGCATTCTCAAAGGTGGATTAAATCAAAAACAAAACATAGCACTGGAAAAAGATACAGTAACAGTATTTCTAACTGATAATAAAATTAAAATTAAAAACCCAACTGACGAATCTGGACCTCCTTGTCTGTAGGATAAACAATCCCAGTTTAATCAATCTGTCTTCTTCTATCATACTCTAGTCAATACTATCTCTCTCTCTCTCTCCCCCCCTCTCTCTCTGTCCTGGTATCACACATCCTCACATGTACGCATGCCCAGCACAGGGTACTATACTCCAACAAATCCTTACTAGGCTCTCATAATCACAATCTATTAGGAAACACGCCAATCCAGTCATAACCATTCATTCATAAGTAATGGGAAAGAAGGGGCACATTAAAAAATAAAATGAAAAAATAAACAAAAACAAACAGGAAACAAAACAGAACAGAAAAGAATCCCTCATCCACACAGGTATCACCTTAGCTTTAGTAATGGACCCGTCAGTTCTTTGACAAAGCCTTGAGAAGCCATGTTCCCTTCAGGCTCTTCGAAAACTTACAAGTAAAAACAAGTAAAAACTCACAAGTAAAACTTACAAATTAAGAATTATGGGAAGTTCACAATTATTTTTTTTTTCCCCCAAGCAGATGCTGTAATTGAAAATACTGATTTCTAGTGCAACCCATAATCAGGATAATTCAGGTATATAAGCTCTGTGAGAAATGACAAGCCATGCACATTGTGACAGCTAAGATAAGATATCAGCACACACTGAGCCAATGCGCAGAAGTAAACCTGAAAAGCCCTATCTCAGCTTATGCAATCTGGTTAGGAATATTTTGCTGAAAGAATAAGCCATTGTAAGTTTGAAGAAAACTTTTAGATGTTTTTGCTACATAAATACACTATTTTGAAATACTTTTCCTTTTTATCTTTAGCATCATTAGAAAATAATTATTGTAGGAATAAGGAACTGGAACAAAGCTCTTCAGGAGCTGCAAATCACACTTAATCTTAGCTTAGTGTCAGACTGCTGCTTTTAAATGCTTGAAATAGAAAAAAAGTTGGGCCAAGTACACTTTTCCATACAATCCTTACTATAACACAGTTAACCTAAGTTATAGTACTTACACGGGATTTACCTACAATTTTCAATCCAGCTTCAGCCTACTTTAAAAGGAGGCAAAGAATTAAGAATGGCAAGACATGGGCTTTTTGAGACAGATCTGTAGATATTCCCACCTGAACAAAGATGTGATAAGTAAGGTCCAACCATAACTGCAATACTATGATCTACAAACATCTTTAAAGAGTTAACTATGCAGATTACAACCAATTTCACATTGCTACTATTTGTGCTTTATTTTGTTCCTCTCACAATGTTTATACTAGCATTCATGAGATTGATGCTGCTAAAATAAATTGAAATGGGTCCTAAATCCATGATTTTTGAAAGACAGAACAAAGCATCTCTCTCTGTTTAGGAAAAAAAAACAAACAAACAAAAGAACAAATGTGATACACTGATCTGCTGAACACAGAATAACACATACTTTTATGTTTACTGTTTCACTGGGAGAATCTGCTATTGTTCAGCTATGAAACATAACAAACATGAAATCAATATTCTCAATTTGAAATCGTGTTAGCTCTGAAAATTTACATACCATTCATACATTTCACATACCATTGAAGCACTGTATGTAATAAGATGGCAGACAGACAACCAGCAATATTTAATTGCTTGATCTACAACTTCTTCTTGATTGCCAAGGCCTATTACTATTAACGTGTTGACACTATTCCTCATGCCTGTCTGAGGCTCAAGGCATGCTTTGTCATATTTGTATTAATTTGGAAGCTGTAGTAAAATTAGTAAGTTAACACTTACAAAAAACGTTTCTAGGACTAGGATTCAACTACTGAATAGAAACAGAACTCCTTGACTCAATTCCTTTTCCTTAGCTTAAATCTGGACACATCCCAAAATGTTCTGATTTACATGATTTACACTCAGCCAATCTGACTTGCATACAAACTCTCTTCAAGGAATTTCAATGAGAAATTAACACATGCTACTACTCTTTGACAGTGGCACATGTTTCAAAACAAGCACCATTCAAAACTGAAAATCACAAAAATCACAGCTATTTACTAAAGTAACAGAGAACTCTAGTTATTTTTGAAAGCATAATGAATGTGCAAAAATTGATATTCATATGATCACCTCAGTTTAATTACTCTCCCAAGAGAATATCAGATGCATAATCAGAGCCAACTATACTGATTCACAATTTAAACACTTACATAAGATGAAGAGGAAAGCCCACATTACAGATGGCAAAATTATATGATGCAGGGAAGGTGACAAATTCAGGTTTACCGAACCTAAAATTATGCTGAATGGCTTTAAACTTGAACTTCTTTTGGAACACTGCCAAGGATCTAGTATCAAGGGATACTTTAGAGAAGCATATTCTGTATGCAAAAGTGCCAGGAGAATATGTTAGGGAAATTAAATCATTCTGTTCCACTATTCAGCACTCACAGAAGCCTGAGCAGAGGCTGGTAATTAGCTAATTTGCATGAATGTGTGAAGAACAGTATTTAAAAGAATTCCAGCAACGCAATCTTTAAGAAACAAGAGAGCCTGGCCTAACTGGCTAGCAAGCTCAAATATCTTGTGATCCTTCTGTCTGTGGCAGGACAAACCACTTTTAGCTGTACAAGGATGGGTGGCTAGACTTCTGAAAATAGCTACATCTACAGTTAAATGTGTCATTCTCTCACAAAGAATCTAATCAGAGTCCCATTTAAATGGACTGCAAATCTGGATCAAGAGAAGCAGCAAATCTGACCATCATTCAGAATACCCTGCCGAAAAGTAAACACTGTTCTTGTGTTTATCCAACTATCTTCAGGACTGTGCTCAGGAAAAGTACCAGGGCAGTCAAGGCTGAACTCCAGAAATCTCCTCTAGGTGCTACTGAGTAACATGCAGCCTCTATGGATGCTGTTATGGTCCTTGAAAATATCACAGACCTCTTTACTTAACTCACACGAAACGGTAACTGCTAGCCCAATAATTCAGAATTACTAGGTAACAAGAACTGTGTGTTCATACAGCATCATTTTCATGCAGGATGATTTACATCCCAACAGTGCACACCATCTCTTGCAGGCAGAGCTGGAGGAAGGCAATCACCAGCATGTACTGTACACAGACCTGCACCTGCTGGCCACTACCACTGGGCTTCTAGCTTACGGTGCTAGGGACCAGGCATCACACCAAATCAGAGGTCTGCTGAAATGGGATTCTCATTTCTCCACCGGTCCTCAAAACAGAGCGAGTCTCCCGGACAGTATTTAATGCACAAAGCCCTGGGTGCAACTGGGGCTTGGTAAGCACTGTGCAGACTCACCTCGGAACAGATCGGCTTCTCTGATGTTTGCATTCAAAAGGACAGCACTTTTGAATGCACTCCACCACCTTGCTTGACTTTGCTAATTAACTACAAGCCACAGAAAAAAAGTGGCCCTGCAATCCAAAGGACCTCTTCATGAATTTGTTACTTTTTATTTACTTCTAAAAGAATGCCAAGTTGAAGCCAAGGCACATCTTCTGCAAATCTGTTTTTAAAATGATCATTTTGGAGTAATTTCCCATAGGTTGTAAATTACTATCTCCACAGATTTCCAGATGCTCCAGGTGAAGATTTTAATTTGAAATACAGCTATTACCTTTCCTATATTCAATGTATTATCTACCAAGGCTCTAACTCTACAGTTTCATGCCAAGTCCTCTAGGCAAAATCATGGCAAGTCAAACCTAAGTCCTTAGCTATAATGAAGAATATTTTACATAGAAAAGGATAACACCTTTAACAGCACGCACATTTGTTTTTCTATTGCTGGTGTTTTGTACTTGGCATTGCAACAGCAGCTGTGGTATATCATCTGTCTATAAGCTGATCAATTCTGTATATGCAACATGCATTTCAGAAGCAATACAGCTTCTACAGCTTCATATCCTGCTTATGAAACACCAGCCCAAAAGCTGTTTTCAAAGTTACACAAATATTACATCCATTCTACTATGCAAACATTCGTTCTGGAATCTTGACAGCAAGGAACTAACTATTAATGCTTCAACAACATTTGCAAGTTGGAAAAAAATAAAGGAAGAAATGTTCTGCGTCAATAGAAGCCTCCTCTTCATGGAAATACATGCCAAAAATAAATATGGAATTCCCTCATGTGGCCCTCGTGCTTTCTTCGCTGTTTTCCCATAGACTTAAAAAACTTCAAGTATAGGTTTGGATTTAAAAGAAACATACATCAAAAAGTTGTGGAGCAGAAGGTAAAAAAAGAAAACAGAAACCAAAAGAACCTACTTATTTCTAGTGGATTGTGAGGCTTGTAATTATCCGCATTACGTTCATAGATAATGTTATTACAGTGAGATGAAGTTAACAGATTTTATGCAGTTTCTTTAACTGAGAATAGCAGAAAAAAACAGAAAAGGTTTTGGACATGGAACTCATATTTTTAGTACTGAAACAGAAACAGCAAAGTTGGATCCAAATGCAGAGTATCTTTCAGCTTGTTTTGCCTTTAATCTTCTGCTGGTTTTTCTAACAACATTTGTAGCCACACTTCACGGTGCAGATGAAGCAAGTAATTCTCTCGAGCAAGCATAACAGAGGTACAGAAGAAAGTACTGACTTAACTGCTGGGACCCTTCTATGATAAATCACATTTCCAAACAGACTGCAAGTAATTATTATCAATCAGCGGTAGGAAAAACAGCTTTCCTCTCATATTCTCAAACTGTAGGCGTATAACATAACCCTTGCTGCCCACTTTGCACCTTTCCCAAGATATCTCCACTTTCTGCCTGTCATCATGCTCAGATGTCCTCCAGCTCTTCAAAGACCTCCCACCTAGCTGAATTAGTTGGTTTCACTGCTGTGATTCAAGTCCCTTTGTCTTGACAAACTCTCATACCCATCTCATTTCTTCTTTTCCTTTATCATCATACTATGTCTCTTCTTCAGAGAGAAGTTTCTTGTGTCCTTCAAATTCTGACTATTCCAATTTCTTCTCTCCCTCTCTCATCTTTGACTATTCATGAGCCATTAAAAATATACCATGCATGTAGGCCTATCTTACAGGCAAGGCATACAAAGATTCATGTCAGATCTTGTTTCAATTGCCAGTTTAGCTGCAGGCCCTGTGGCACCCCAAGAAACCCTGCTTATGCCTCAACAGAAATATTAGGTAATCATTTTGCAACTTCAGCAGCAGCACAAAGGGAATAGAAGACAGAGCATGCTCACTGATACAAACCCTTTGGAGATTTTAAATTCAAAAATGAACTGAGGATAAAAGGAACAGAATCTTGAAGTCTTAAACCGTCACATTCAAGTGGATTTACTATGGCTAAATGGACATCACTGACTTAACATGACTGACCATTTTATTGAGTACAAACTGAGAGTCAGAGACTGTTCATTCTGCAGGTGTCAGAGTATCATCAAGGCTGTTACTAAATAGTAACTCTTCTTTCTTAAGAACGTGTAAATAATAGGTAACTTTCATGACATAGGTAATATCAAAACCTTGCACTCAATAAATCATTGATCGCTTAAGTGAAAAGCCATGTAGTAAACAAACTTGATTACAGTGGCATGCAAAATTAACAAAATAAAGATGAGATATTGACTTACAGAGCCCTGTTCTAAAAGGACAGAATAGGCGAAGAGCGTGCGAGAAAAATGCTTGCATGTTGGCTGGGCCAGCAGAGCTCCACATGCTGAAGATAAAGAAGTAGTCAGCCATGCTGCTATTTGCAGTGTACACTTAAAATTGTCTGCTTTCATATATAAATGTTGGACTCAAAGGGCACAACATTAATGTCTCTAAAGGGAAATTCTGATCCTTGTATTGAGGACCGCCCATGTGAGACACCCAACACTAGAAATCCCAGGTCTGATTCCCACATAGAGCCCCTCCTAACTTCTTCCAACCAACAACTGACACGGCTACAGATTGAAGCCTGATGTTCCTTTCTAGTTCATGCATCTGTCCAATATCAGTTTTACAGGTTTCCTACACAAAAATTCTTTGTTGCTTCCCAGAGGAAGGAAATTAGTTCCTAAAAAAACAAAAACATATCAACACCACACACCAGAAAAAGAACAATAAAAACTCTCACACCTGATTTAGGCAGTTTGGCCTGAGGGAAAGGAAGGTCCCTCCCCTTTCTTTCCTTTATATTATCAGCAGCTTCACTCTGCTGGACAGCCCACCAGTGAAGGTCTCTACACAAGTCCTTGCCATCAGAAAACCACTGGTACAAAATGTAAAGAGAGAACAAAAACTGGTTGTTCAGGCAATGCAAGGAGGTGGAAACAGACATCTGACTGGTCCTCTCCATAGCAAACTACTGAAAAGCAGAAAGATTACAAAAGATACTATGCTGAGCTGCAAGCTTAGGGATTCCTATCTGTGTTTGTTGAGCCATGACTTTCTATTTGATTAAATGAACTTCGTATTTGGTCGCGTAAATTCAGCATACCAAAACATTGCCACACGTGGTATACCAGTAACAGAACTGAGTGAAAAGGCAACATGTGAAGGGAGGAAATTGATGGATCAGAGGATACTTGCATATAAAATGTCAATCAATTATGCAACCATCTGCATGATGTGAAAAATTATTCTCCTGAAGGAATGTACTTGAAAATAGTCTCCACAACTTTTCTCTACTCCACACCTCTTCCATTTACTGAGCACAAGCATGCTTGAACACTGCTATGGATTACAGAACATTTCATTAAACCTTAATCTCTCACAGGAAATAAGACTACAGTCTGTAGCTGCTTCACCCAGGCTTCACGTCCCACACTGTGCCAGCTCCTGCTATCTAAGTATTAAACTCACGAACCCACTGTGACCAGACCCACAAAAACACAATACTGCTTCACAGAGTTTTATCTCAGAAGAGATTTCTCCCTTTTTCAGGTCAAGTAATAAACAGTCTTTAACACTCTCAGTAACAGCTAGATACAACTGCATTACTGTACCAACAGCCATATAGCACACATTCACACTATACAACTGGGGTCAGATTTTCAAAGTTGATCAAAACTTAAGACTTTAGGAGAATGTCACTCATTTTTAGGTTCATGAGCAAAATGCCTGTGCTGTGCTGTGCCTGAATTTCCAAGTGCTCAGCACCCAGTGAGAACAAACAGTCCTGGTTCATATCACTTGTATAGCAAATAGCCATTTCTCAGCAGACACTATCAAAAGCTGTTCCAGCTTTGTTCTTTTCAGCAGCATTGCCGCCTAATGGCACCAAACATTTCCTGCAAAATAAAGATAGGCTTACTTAGCTTTTCAAAATAATTGATTTAAAAAACTGGGACAGAGAAAATGTGGAATGTATTAACAGGTCCTGATCTTTCAGGAGGAGCTGTCAGTTGGTCTGTATGAGAGTAGACCATTCTCCTGCTGTGTAACCTTTGCATTTCAGGAATTTAGAAACTGGCCTGGGTGGAGAAAGGCAAGAAATTCCTTTTCTGCTGAACTCAGACATAAAAAGGATCTGAGTTCAGAGGTACCTTGTCACTTTGCTTTCCAAGAAATAAATTCTTTAAAAAATAAGTATATTTTGCCAATCTGTATAGTCATAAAAATAGGTTTACATAATTTGCTGCTTCTCTTCTACATAGAATATGTTTTTGTTACAATTAAAGTTAAGAAATAAGATGCAAGTATGGTGATTGAAGTGCAATGTATGTTCAAGAACAGATTGATCTCTGTTTTTGTATTTTGTCTTCTAAGACAAACAGGCAAAGCAGAGACTTGACATTGTTTACCATAATAACTGTTATTCTGATCATGCCTCAGTATGTGTGCACATATGCACAAGTACCTTTTTATAGACAACGCTGTATAAAAGCAGCAAGTGGCTTAGTAATATAATTGAATCCATCTTGAGCATAAAATCTTCATCCGCTCCTAAGACTTCTATCTTTCCCACTTTCTGGCAACCCTGACAAATCCAAAAGGTATATACCTAATGAGATTCAACAAAGCAATCCCAGATACGTGAACAGACTGGGAGAACAGCTTCTTTAAAGTAGCCTTTTTGGGAAGGACTTAGTTTTTCTTCTACCAGGACTGCTTGGCACAAGCCAGAAGTGTGCACTTGCAGCATGGAAGGCCAGCATTATCGTGCGCTGCACCAAAAGTGGCTATTGAGGAGAAGGAGGTGATTGTTCACCTCTGCTTTGTCCTTGTGAGGCCCCATGTAGAGCACTGCATCCAGGCCTGGGGCTCTCAACTCAGGAGAAATACGGAGCTTCTTGAGAGAGTCCAGAGGAGGGTCAGTCAGAGGGCTGAAGCACCTGTCCTACAAAGACAGTTTGAAGGAGCTTGGCTTGTTTAGTTTGGAGAAGAAAAGGCTCCAGGGAAATCTCACCTCAGCCTCCCAGAACTGAAAGGGAGATAGATTATAAGCAGGAGAGAAACCAATTTTTTACATGAGTAAACAGCAATAAGATGGGAAAGAATTTTAAACTAAAGGAGAGAAGATTCAGTTTAGATGTCAGGAGGAATTTTTTCACAGAGAGGGCAGTGAGGGACTGGCTGCCCAGAGAAGTTGCAGATGCCCTTTTTCTGTAGGTATACAAAGCCAGGTTGAATGGGGACCTGGGGAATCTGATCTAGGGACTCATCTAGAGGTCGGTACCTGCCTATGGCAGAGAGCTGGAACTAGATGATCTTTGAGGTCCCCTTCCAACCCAAACCATTCTATGACTCTAGGACTCTTCTCAAAGATAATAAAACTAGTCAAATTTAAGTAATGCCTGCTGACTTTTACTGTTTACAACCTTAACTTTACAAGAACCCCTAAACTAATGCACAGCAAAGCCACTGTTGTGGAACTGGAATAGCTAGGTTATAACAGGGAATCAACACTGTTTGCAGGGCCTGCTTCCCATTCAGTACTGGCTAAAAGCCTACACAGTTTCAGCGGATCCAAGCTAACTTGAGACCTTCTAATTCCTCCCCCATCACTTTGCAAGTTCCCCATAAGAGTATGCTGTGCTACTGATTACAACACATAGTTCCTTGCCAATAATCTCTCCAGAGCAGAGACTATTTTTTATAAAACTGAAGGTAATTGTAAAAGTTTTTAAATTCTAAGAGGATCAAAGGGTCAAATGTTACCTTTCAATTATGCCTGTTCTAGACTTACAACTTCTGTAATTTCTCACTGTGCCATTTCTGCTCCTCTTATTCCTACTACCTTCCGTTGCAGCTCTGAAATGTCAGAGAACTCAGAGCTACTACTCCTAATTTTGATGCCTCTAAGTTGCCAAAATACTCACAGAGAAACCTACACATCATGCTTAGGACAAGGTAACTCAGTGCAGGCAGAAAATGCCTGCAGTTCAATAAGGTAATACGACAATAAACAAAATATTGTACACATAGAAAACCGCAGTGAAAGCTAAAATAGATGGTATAGAAGATGGCACGGAGTCTGAAATCATCACATACTGCACTGAGGTGAACTGAAGGAAAACAAGCACATTGTAGAAGTATTACTTTAGCTGAGAGTCAACACAAATCACAACCAAATTGCAATCCATCAAGAAAATGTGCTTTATTTGTCCATAGGTTTATAAAAATGCAAAAAGACAACACTTCTCCACTATAACATGATACAGCCTTGCCATTCAGCAAACTGCATTCAGGTCTTGCTCTTCTCTGACATCGCTAAACTCCATGGAAACCTTAGAATGACATTTGGACTGAAATAGGCTCTGTCATCCCAGAACTCAAAAATAGTCTAACAAAAGATCTTACATCTCATTTTTTGGCTGTACATTTTCACCACTTAGCACAGTTGAAGAGTTACAATTCCCGTTGCCACTACGAAATAAAGTTTTCATTCCTAGCAATCATAGCATACACAAGTTGAACCGTTTTTCCATTTGAGGCCAAGACAAGATTCAGAGTTACTTGTAAAGTACAATGCACACTGAAAAAATCAAACAAAATCAAAACCGACAAAGATGAGTCTGCATTGAAGGGTAGAGGACGATAAAAACTGGGAGATCGGACTCCTGAAAATCTATTATATGTATGTAAAGCATTACCCTGCTATAAGCAGAGGGCAGGGTAGAGCAAAGAGATCCCTCTAAAAATATTTATTAGTATTATTATTTACTCAGGGGGATCATCAGGGGTCTGCCTCATTTAAATGAGTGCAACCAGATGGGTCATGTTGGTTTTATTCCCTCCTTCTCTTTGCAAACTCAGCCAGCCTCCATGACTAATATTCCCAGCACAGGGTCAAGGAAGTTACTCAAATTTTTTACCTAGCAAACAGGTCCTCTGCAAATGTGTTTTGTGCTGAGTTAATTGGACAGACCAAGACACATGCAGGAAAATAGCCAGGAAAACTGTTTTCTTGGCAAGAAGCCACATAATTTTGTTCCAAGAAGAAAACACATATTTGTATGTGTGCAGGCAGTATATGTTATACTGAAGTAACCAAAATTATTATAGACCAAAATATAAAAAATAATCTTTAAAAAGAGATTTGAGACTTGGATAGTTGCAAGTATCATACCGCAATAAAGTGTACTTTCTTGAATGCAAATAAATCACTATGAATTTCCAGTGATAACAAAATGTACATCACCATAGAAAATTTCTGTGAGGTGTGGGAAAAAAAAAAAAAAAAAAGATAGACCGGCAAAAGAAAACAAACAAAAGAACCCAAACTGGTTCTTTTACAAACAAATATTTCTATTTGTTTCATTTATTGTTATCAATTCAAAGAAGCAGGCAAAGAATTACAGGATTCATTCCTAAAATGAGGTCCCCCCCACTTACAGCTGCAAGTACTTAAAGACTTTCAGAAAACTACACCCTAATTCCTTAGATCTGACCTTCCCAAATTTAACTCTTACAAATGCTTCCCCAGACACAGTTTATTTCAGTTCTAGGCAGTGTACTTGTAGTGTATTAGTCTACTTTCTAACCTAATGGAGTCATAGGGCTCTCTTATATTGCTGATTTTCAGATACTATAGCAATACAGCAAAAGAGAAATATCTCATGGCCAAGTTGTTAATAGCTCGCTAGCTCAGGTAACACCACTGTTTGGTAATAATATCCAAGGTAGTCTATCAAGTCTGTGCATGCTTAGGATTTTTTGTTTGTTTGCTTTGTTTGCTTTTTTCCTTTTTATCTCAGAAACCTGGAAATGTGTGCTAGACAGAACTAGCTGAACTCAGTCATACTGATACCTTTAACATTTGTGTTTTAAATCTCAGAACTTATGAGTTCATTTGTTAATAAGCAACCAGAATCACAGAATGGCCAGGGTTGGAAGGGACCTCAAGGATCATGAATCTCCAACCCCCCTGCCACAGGCAGGGCCACCAACCTCCACATTTAATACTAGACCAGGCTACCCAAGGCCCTATCCAATCTGGCCTTGAACACCTGTAGGGACAGGTTCCTGTTCCAGCACCTCACCACTCTCTCTGTAAAGAATTTCCCTGTGACATTCAAACTAAATCTTCCCTCCCTCAACTTAAAACCATTTCCCCTTGTCCTGCCAAGCAGCTAAATAAGAGGCTAGAGACTCACTCTGAATAGACAGGTCCACATCAATTTGTAAACAATTAACAGCATCACCCTAAATAGGATTTTTGCTGTTTTATATGAAAGCAATCTGATAGATTATGGAGGCCTTGATCCCAGATCTTTGAATGAAGGGGTATAATCACTGCTAGCACTTGCCCACATTAAACTTTCAGTTAATATCAAACAGGCCCTAAGCAGAATGCTTAGGGCTATTAGATGGATACATCTGATTGGAACAGGTTGCCCAGAGGCTGTGGATACTCCCTCCCTGGAAATGTTCACAGCCAGGCTGGGTGGGGCTGTGAGCAACCTGGTCTAGAGGAAGCTGGCCCTGCCTATAGAAGGGAGTTGGAACTAGATCATCTTAAGGGACCCTTCCAACCCAAGCCAGATGTTAAGATGTTGCCAGACAAGGATCTTTAGCTGTTAACTGAGTGTCCACATGCTCTCTAGCTTATCCCTTTCTCAAACTGAAAAGAAGAAACAACAGGGCAGCCGCATGGTAGCACTTCTATTACCAAAGTGCTGGGGCACAAGTGATTTTATCAATACCTAAGGACTGAACAATGCCAGTTTTACAAGCATGCATCTTCAGGGCGCACAGCCAGCTCATAGCTTTTTTCCACTGTCAAGGGGCCCAATACACCCCTTGTTTGTGTTCATTACTGATTACAGGGATGGAGTCCACAGGATGGCAACAAACAGCTTATCCAACACGAGAGGAGAGGAAAACAAATACTGTACAGAAATACTTTTTGCTCCCTCTGAAAGTTCCTTGCAATTTGGTGTATGCTGTGCCTTACACTTGCTAGGGACAATATGTCACCTCTACATTTTTTATTTTTGCATGGAGAAGAAGAGAAGCATAAATGAACCACTGGATTTAACTATTAAAGAAGTATCCATCCAATAATACAACCACCATGCAAGAATTTATAAAGATTTAACCATCAATAGTGGCCATGAGGTGATACCTAGCGGGGAGAAGACCTGATCAGACCAATCAAGTAACCACATTTTTCTTAGAATATTCTTCTGCTTTTTAGAGCTCAGAGGCCTTGAGCCACAGGCAATGTTCTTTCTTAAACGGTTTCCTTGGTGGGTCTTTTTTCCACAAGTGTGTATTATCGATTCATTACAGTCACACAAACAAGTTCTAAATAATATGAAACCATGCTAACATATCTGATTTGCTAGTTCGGACCAAATTTCCACCCTTGCAACCCAGGCACAGGTACCCAAGGAGGGAGGGCAGTGAGACTGCAGCCTATATCTCTCCCTGTATCTTTGCTTCACTTCATTTTTATGATAGTTTCAAAACCATCAAACCACAATGGAACATGAGAATGAAAAAATTTCCAGCCAGAAGAATGACTCAGTAAATTAGATTAAAACTATAGCAATAAATTGCTGCTTGTGGTTTGCTTATATTTTTTCTCCTTTTGCCTAATTCTGCAAAACCGGCCCACCTTCCTTTTCCCTGGCTCCCACCTCTGACAGTAAGAAGTTATGAGGCCTTAATATCCCTGCAGCATGAAGGAGAAATTGCTTGTTTTCTTCTCCCCATGAGGCTTTTACGAAACATTTAGACTTCACCAGCTCAGCAAACAGAATACAAAACACTGCCAATAGCAGAGAACATCAAGGTATGTTACCAAGTGTACTTAATCAACAGAAAGAAAAAGACAAGGTATGTTTTTTTTTGTTGTTTTTTTTTTTGTTTGTTTGTTTTTGTTTTGTAGCAACTGATGTTAAATTGCATGAAAATTTGTTACAAATTGCAAGCTTTTGTTCCTTTTGTTACTCATCCTGACCACAATAAAATGCTTCATTCTGGACTCTGAATAATTAACTGTAAAAAGAGAAATTGCAGGGAGAAAAAGAAATTCACAAAAGACTATTGAACTTCTAAGCATTTATTAAGGAGATTAAGGACCAAAAGCGGTAACCTTTGACAAAAAGGTGACATACATATCCTTCCTAGGCAAAAGCTCCAGCTGTATCAGCAGAAAGACACTGCTAGGCAACTCACACTGAAGCACCAAGGGTATTTCAAAGCAAGGAGTTTGTTAATTGTAAAGCCACCACACCACTTGATCAAGCAAGAAGGATGAGACAAAGGAACAGTTGGAATGAGATGTTTTAAACTCCATATTTTAAAAAATGCTTATTGAATACAAGCCCTCTTTCCCAATATTATCAGCAAATTACTGCTCTAAACAGATCTCAGCCACTGTGTGCTCTTGTGCAGCTAAATAAAATCAACTCATACCTGCTGTATTGTGAGGATCTCACATGCAGGCTTTCACACTTTAACTCTTGCTGTTAAAAAAAAACAATCCTATCTGATTCTGAGAAAGGTTCATTCAGGCTTCTGACACACAAAATATTCAAAGCCAGCAAGGACAACCATACAATTTTACACAGAATGTAAATGTAGTTCATTCAGATGAACCTTCATAGGCCACAGAATCATGTTAGAGATTTAGCATTGGACTCAGATGCTACAGCTTGTTTTGTTTACTTTTAGATAAATACTTGTCTATACTCAAGTAGCACTTTAATTTAGAAGTAAGCCCAAATATAACCAAATTATGTTTGGTATTTGTAAGTTTAAATCATTAGAGGCACATTTTCATTTTACAAGATACACACACACAGGCATCCATATGCACCAAACAAACCCTGCAGCTCAGCAACAATACAAATGTTTTCTGAACTGAGCCTGGACCCTGTTCTACCACAGCCAAGTACTCTGTTATCCACTTGATTTCTGAACAGCATGTATTCTTTTTAGCTCATTTGAATGCCAAAAGAGACTTATGGTGCTATTTGTCATTTGCCACGCTATTGTCATCTATTTCACCCCTTGGGAAAAAAACATCCACCCACAATTTCTAAAGCTTGTATTAGTGAGTACTGCCTAGCACTAACTGTATTTCCAGGAAAAAAGATCCATTTTTTCAACTATTCTAATCACTGATTTAAACTTTAACAGTAAAACAAACAGATTCAGTTTAGGCATTCACAGTCATACTTGACTCATGTTATGCCAAAGAGAAAAAAAAGTACAGCAATACCACTTGGTATATCCACTGAGATTATGGTGCTGGGAAAACGAGATCAGAGAGTACTGAGTTGTTTGGCCCAGAGTTGAAGCATTTCTATGCATGAAAAAGGCCAGGTCAAAGTAATGACTGTACCAAGTAGTTACTTTTTATCCCCCCTCACTGCTGAGTATGCACGAACTTCTCTGCACAGTACTGATGGTAGAAGAAAAGATCCAAATTTTCTCCACTGCTCACAGTAATATTTGCTTTGGCAATCCAGAACCCATAGTGATACTGATCCAATAGACCAGAGCATTTAAGCAGACTGGCCATTCCACAGTGACTGTTAGGCAGTTTATCAATGAACATCATCCTAACTTCTCCAGGAATATTTAATAAACTAATTAGAGACTATGGGAATGAGCTATCGTGACAAACAGATATGCATTAAAGAGTGAGATATTCAGGTGCACCACAGTGAACTGTCTGCAGGAATAGACACATTTCCAACAGCAAATCTAAGGGAATTCCAAAACATTCATTGCGCATCATCTTCTCTAGAGTGAAAAGTTTAGGCACTATACTCAATGCATCCTAAACTGAGCAGGCTATAATAACCATGGTAAGGTAGTAACAAACTAAGTAATGCTAATTACAGTCAACTCTTATGACTGGAGGAAAAGGATTCCATTGGTCTTGAAATCTTGGATAGTTGCTGACCTACATAATGAAAGATAACATGAAAAAGTCTCTCTCAATGTAGGTCACTGATCCAGTACTTTTTATTAGCCTGTATGCCTTGCACTTCAGCAGCTTCATCTGTTGCCAGTATTACATGACACTCATTCACAACAACAGAGTTCAAAATTCAGTCAGAGATGTCCCTATTTACAGAGAGCAAGAACTAGATGAAGCATCTCCCTAATCGTTTTTTTCTTGGCTTGATTTTGTCATGAGAATTACTGAGCTTACTGTAAATCAAACAAAAGTTAGGCAAGTGCCAAACCTATGGTACAGTGGTGGATTTTGTTTTTTTTTTGTTTTTTTGTTTTTTTGTTTTTTCAAGTGAGCTGCAATTTGGGAATGCATCTGGAATCCCACTAGCTGCCTAGGTAGCTTTGCTGTAAGAAACGTACATCTGTATTTCTGTTACTTCACGAAGTTTCTCTTCACAAGCTGGTCCCCCACATAGCCATGATACCTGACATCTTCATAAACTGAGAAAGTTCTCCGTGAAAATGATACTATCAGCTGCCTCAAAATTTACCAATCCACCAATTACAGGGCAGCAGAAGCTCATACCCCATATGATATAGTCATATAGTCACTGCCACTCAAGCTGGCTCCTCAGTTTAAAAATCTGTCTTTTTTGGGTCTTGAATATTTTATGTTCTTGGATCAGGCTACCAAGTCTTCAGTGACACCAGTGACACTACCAGCTCTCAAACTTTTCTTAAAACATCAGTCAGTTGTTTGTTTCTTCACATTACCTAAGCTACTCCAGCTGTAATGACACCATAAAAAAAGCATATATGTGTTTTCCTTTGCAGTTTAAGAAAAAAATAGTCTCCCAATCGGGTTAGTTGTATATTTCCACAGAAATAAGAATAGGCAGTAGGCTGAAAAAATAAAATATTGTAAGCCAGCATCACCGTGAAATAATCAAAACCTAGAAATTGTTTCCCAAAGTAACAGTCTCTTTGTTCTCCAGTACTGTTAATCAATTTCAGTTTAGTTATTATGGGGTAATGTATTGAAACCAGGTCATACACCAATAAATCTATAGCAGATTAAGAGA
This sequence comes from Centrocercus urophasianus, assembly GCF_019232065.1. Taxonomy (NCBI): domain Eukaryota; kingdom Metazoa; phylum Chordata; class Aves; order Galliformes; family Phasianidae; genus Centrocercus; species Centrocercus urophasianus. The sequence continues at coordinate 89,857,396 of NW_024884142.1, read as the reverse complement.
TTGATATAACATACCCAAAGCTTAAGCTCAGAGACAGAGGGAGAGGGGAGAAAGATGGAGGAAGGGGAGGAGAGGGACAAGGGGGCTATAGCACCACTTTTACAAATTCTGCTTATCTTTCAATTTCTAGTTTACAAACAACTTACAAAGTAGTTCTGGACTGGATGGAAAAACAGCGGTCTAATTAGGCTGATGTGCTGGGAATCTCTTCCTTCTGTGAAGCAATAAAACAAAAAGAAGTTCAATATAAAATATTCTGTCATCTGCTAAATCTCACTAATGGCAAAAACACTCCCCCACACAATCCACACAAGCACAGTATCAGGATAAACACTTAGGAACAGGATTCAGTTACAACACTTACAAGTCTCATGGGAAAATTTTTGCTATGTATCTTTGCGTAGAAAAAGATAAGTTATGGCTAGCAGTGCTGGAAGTTCTGGATGAAGTATGCCATTCTCCACTGCACTGTGCCACAGCAGTTTTTTTAACATTCATAAAGCATCCTGAATGATTAATAGTCATCACAAAGAAGCAGATGAACAGTGCTGTCACATTTATAGCTTCCCAGAATAAATGCTAGCTGATTTTAATTGTTTGTGTTTCATGTGTTCCTTAGATGAGCAACAGAGTTGGTAAGATTTCCCTACAGAAGTGCAAGCCTCAGTAATGCAGAGTTGAGTACAGCATGAACAAGAGATGCATTACAGAATGAAGACCATGATCCTTCTGCACATCCATTCCCATATTTCTAACCATCCTGCTTGCCACAGTCAGGTTTCACCCACAACTATGAAACTAGTTGCAACTAAAATATTTATAAAGAGCATATTAAGATATCATCTGTATTTCCACACCACCTTGGAACTGCAGTCATAGGCTACACATTATTTTCTGTAGCATTGTACTAGAACAGAGCCAAAGATATTCCGTGACCTAATCATCTCATAGGAAAAGTTGTCAGAGGCATATGGAACTAAACTGATAACACTGGTCACTGCCTTGAAACACTGGTTTGTTTACAGAAAAGAGACTTTCTATGAGGAACTGAAGAAGGATAATGATTCAGCTTGCCAGATGTTATGATAGCATCTTTTGCTATCAAGAGGTCTTGAGTTGAGAATGCAAAAAGTAAGCAAAGAAGGATTGGGACCTGGACTGTTCAAGAGCGAAGGCATGTATCTTATTATGTAGTGAATCAGAACAGAAGTGAAGGCCACAGGGAATCTCAGTAAAGAGCCCTGAAAGTAAAAAAGTGCAGTTGGTATTCGATGCTTAAGAAGCCAGGAAAAGAAGTAAATGGGGAAATGATATCAAAGTAGCAATCTAATCTGTGAAATCATTTCAAATTGGAATGAGTGAAGTAAGACTGAATTTTATCAAGACAATTATCAACACAAAAGAACAAGAAAATGACATAAGAATCAAGAAAAAAAGATGCGTTCACAGCTGAGAAGCTTTTTCCAACAGACGTTAAGCACAATGCACAAAACACAGTCTCCCCATGTGCCATTCTTGTCTCTGACCCTAAATGATCCAACTTATAGATTCAACTAACACCTAAAATTGTTAGTTAGAGGTGTGTCATGATGGTACTCACAGTACTCACTCATAGGAAAGAGTAAAGTGGCAGAGACTTGTGGAAGACCAGTGAGGACAAAAGGAGGCCCCAGACAAAAGAGTGCACTCGTAAAAAGCAGTTTTATCTGCGTGAATGAATTTTAAAAAAACAAACCTGAAGATGGACAGGGGAGACTGAATATAACAAAATGCACCAACAGCAGATGGAGCTGTGAGTTAAGAGAAGAATCTAACTTTCAAGGGGATGAGTTAAAATAGCGGTTCTGAAATCAAGACTTAAAACTCTACCTTTATGTTAAGTCACAAAACAATCCACAAGAGCTGAGATAGATACATGTCTGACAACCATAACACATTAGCAAGAGTAGAAATGACCTGCTGCTTCTTTTTCCTGCCCTTAAATAAGCAAAGATTGCCCGTGTCTAATGCAAGTGAGATTCCAGCCAGCTTGCCGTCAACCAAGTGCCTAGAGAAGCCAAGTGCCAGGCACATACAAACTCTCGATCTGATTTAACAGCCACATCAAGGGGTTGTTCACATTCTCCATGCTCTGCAGTCTACACTGCACGATAATAACTTCTGAAATTTTTCAGAGGGGCACAAATGAAAATTTCACACTATTGTCTGAGGTCTGTCAAAAATAGAACAATTATTTACGATGAAGTCTGTTTACCTCAGGAAAAGCATCAGCAATCAGCTCTGAGTTAAGGGGGAATAAGCTCTAATATTTTTAAGGATCTTCAAAGCCACAAGGCATCATATCATCACCATAAGGAAATCTATTAATGGACTGCAGCAACACACACTCCACTCCAGATCCAAAACAAAGTTGAACAACTCCACTAACTCCAGGTGATATTAGAAATTTTACCTGAAACTTTTCTGCAAACAGAAACATGGCAAAGACATCACCTGATCTTGTAGGAAATGGATTCATGTCAGGCAACATGCAACGAGCCTACCAAGGGTAAGAAAAGCTCTCTTTGTCAGAGTTCTAGCAGCCATTTTGAAATCTGATTCTCCTGTGTACTCTCTCCAAAAGAAGCAAGCCTGTGCCCGTCTGCAATTGAGGCACAAAAATGCAACTGCTTCTAGCACTATTCACTGAAGAAAGATCCCAGCAGAGCGTCCATGAGAAGGAGCAACAGAAAGGAAATTTTATAGAGTCTTTAGACCTTCATTCCATGTGACCACTACCCCAGCTCACAAGTAGTCTTCCGTGAGTCTTCTCCAAAGAAAGAACAGCAACCATCATTGCCACAAATCTTTTTGGTGGGCAGAATAAACAGTTGATCAAATTGGCATTATAAGGCCTATTTTTCACAGACCTGGGAAAGAGTCTGTGGCCGAAAGCTTGTCTGCAAGTCTCATCAGTTAGCCAGATGAAAGATGTATCATCTGCTCCTACAAATCTTGTTTCTCTCAAGGTAATAAAAAAGAAACAAGCATGTTATAAATAAGCATCCAATTGGCAATATTTATAAATATTTCACAAGAGGTGGCACTGAGGCCTAACCATATCACATGGTGCTAATTGCAGTCTGGAGCCTATTTCAACAAGCTGTCACAACGGGCTGTCAAATGGGAATTATGCACATAGCTACAGGGTAATAAATAAAAGTATACGATTACCTTGATCAACAATAACAGAGGGGAAGTACAGGATAAATTTCAGCTTGTAATTACGTAATTGAGTCCATAACCACATAGCTGGCCTGATATACATAAAACAATTAATTTATCCTGTTTTTGTGAAGCTGAGCTTTAAATCATGTTGTGTAATTTATAGATCGCCATAATGCATCCAGCTGAATATTCTGTGTATCCCAGGACTCATCCACATAAATTCCATACCAAGTTAAAACCACAGAACAGTTCTTGGGGCCTTCAGAATACTGACATTCATGCTAATTATTTGCTACTCTGTACTCATGTACAGCTAGATGTCAATTACAGCACTGTAGGATTAGTTATTATTTTTGTTATTTAAAACATTTGTATATTTTTCTCCATCCCCTCTGAAATCATCATCACAGCAAACATACAAATGGCACAGTCAATCTAGCTCAGCACAGAGAGAACTGCCCCTGCCACATACTGTTCCTAATTTCAGTGCCCTTCCCTGCACAGAGCTCAGAGGGAATCAGAAAGAACAAAACCCCCACAGTTTGACCTGAGAACAGACCATCCCCCAGCCACTAACCATTCTGACAGGCAGTAAATTCCTTTTTACTACTGCTGCAGTAGAGACAGCAGATGTACACAGACCCTCCCTTTGCTTCTGCTTGTTTAAATCTAGCACATAGCTCAAGTCACAAAATAAATACATAAATAAATAAATATCTCCAAGATGAGCAAATGCACGGCTGCCTGGTGAGAGATCCTGCTTCCCACTCTGAGGGCTCTGCATCTCGCACTGCACTCAGTAAACCTTGCTCCTGAAGAGCTGGATCGATAAAGAGACAAGAAGAAGAGGCTGGACGCACAGATAACCACCCACTCAGCTGTGAACAGCAGTGCCAGCATGTGACCAGGAACAGTCACTGAAAGGAGAGGGGAGGGGTTAGAACAGCAAACATTTTCTGTTTGTTTCTACAAACTCAAGCACATTCAGTTACTATAAAAGAGAACACAGTAAAAGTAACCTTTAGATCAAACAGCTGTGAAAACCATCAATACAAAATCTTTCTGGCCCCCAGTGTAGCTACTCAATTGTACAGAATGCTGAAAATTGGGATATTATTGTAGCTGAGGCACAGTATTTGTGACTAGAAGTACTGCAGTAGAATTCCAGGCAGAGCTGTAATTCCTGCTGTAACAGAAGGACTGCTGGATGATTTGAATAAGAAATTCTCAACAATGCTGTTGGGTGAAGAAAGGAGAAAGCAAGGAACAGCACTGCTGTTCTCTTTGCTTGAAGAATACTGACCTCGATAGTTTTCATTACAGTGAAGTATTTCAGGCCAGATCAAGTTTATAAATGCACACGATAAAGTCTGCCTAAATTTGGCACCAAGTAGAATCCATGTTCTTAGAAAAAAGCAAATTAACATCCTGGAAAGGGCACACTGAGAAAGTAGGGGGGTTGGCTGTAATGTGCAAGCCCCTTAATGATGGAGACGTGAGCTTCCTCTAAACCTTTCAGAACATACACATAATTACGAAAGGAACATAGGAGTTACACAAGGAACGTTGATACTTATTTTAGAGACACTGCTTCACTGGGTGCAATCTATGCTGTCCACTAAAAGTTCCCACCAGTAGAGACATTTTAAGGAGTTCCCATATTTTGTGCAGAATTCAGTAAACTGGCAGCCCACTGCTGTCCTACTCATCTGCTGCGTCTGTGCAGCTTTTTACGAGAATTCAACGATTTCAAGAGAAAACAACAAACCACAGAGTTCTACCTCTACCCTTCCTTTTTTTCCCCTTGTTTTCTGAACTCAGTTCACTCTTACACTTCAGACTGACAGATATACGAGCACGTCCAAATTACAGTGGAATGAAGAAAAAAAGCAATGGAGTTTGGAGAAACAATTCACTTAAAAAAAAGAAAAAAAGTGTTACAACCAAAGCAATACAACATGAACCTGCATTTTCACATTCTGATTTCATGCAATCCAGAATTATTAATCATTTTCTTCAAGTGTTGCCTTAGGTGTGCTTCAACTGCAGCACACTAACCACAGCCAGCATTTCACAAAATCTGGAACCAGGGATTAATGTTTTAAAGGACTTGAGGGCTGCAATTTCAAACTGCTTTACAACAGTAAGAAACTTTGATTTCTACAGAGGGTCGTAACAGGAGCAGTAAAAGTCATGTACAATGAATGAAGACAGACAGCATTAGTAAAGGTGAGATTTTTAAAACCAGCACACAGTAATGTACCACAGCTAGAGCAATAAACGGAAATCAACCAGAAGTTACTTCTTTGATGACTTTGCAATTGCTACTTCTCTACTGAGTCAAGGATCTTTCTATTAGTACTGGTGTACAGGTGTTTATCAGCCAATGACTTGGCCACTCCATGCGCTCAGTGTGAAATCCTGCACCCACATTAGTCAAAGGGGAAACTTGCACTGACACCAATAGACAGAGGTTCCTGAAGTGTAGAAGGGAACTGCTAAATGGTACAGGGTGAGGGCTCTTCATGGATAGTGGCACGCACTTCTGCTTTTAGCTTAGTTTCCCCTCACGTTTCCTTTAGCTATAGCCTCAAGCCTTTGTGCAGCTTTTCATCTGAATAGATGAAGCATGTTAAAAGCAGCTGTAAGTACAGAGCTGTTATTGAGTGCCAACAGTTCTGGTAAATGCACTTGCTCAACTGCCTGATAATAGTATTAGCTTATTAGCTGAACAAACCTACTCTAGAGATCACTGCATCACTGCAAGAATTTGAACTGCACGAGACCAAGGTATGAGAGAAGCTCATGTGTTTTCCTACAGCCACATTCTGCAGTGACTGGCACAACACTAACTGGGGATGAAGGCCACATCCCTCTATTCTACAGGTCCTAGTATTCTGGGGATGTACATGCCTATCCGTTTTCGGCATGCAACTCCCTACGTGCCTCTTTGCAAAGATTCATGTTGTAAATCTACACATCCAGCCAACATACCCAGCAACAATTTTATTCTGTAGACTCACACTGTAGGAGCTCGTGAGAATTCACTTTCTTGAAATGATGGTCACACATCTCTCCTCCTCCTTCCTACAGCACTGTATTGAATCTTTTATATTATTTATCCCATTCACTTTAGAACAATTAAAAAGCACGTGGAAGATCTCCAAAACCACATGCCATTTGAAGAAAAATGCCAACACACACCTATACCCAATTATAAAGGTTTGCAGACTGATGAAGCAGAAGCCCACAGTTGCCACAGAAAGTAAACAAGAAGCTTCAGCAAGACAGGATGTGGCAGGAACATAGAGAAAAACGACAAAATATTTTCATTGTAACAGTAGGTGCTTTATTCAGCTTGATGAAACTTATCATTAGTCGCTGGAGACAGCCCTGACTCCTGCAGCAGTGATTCAAGAGAAATAGGAAATTACCACCACACAGCAGCCACACCGTAAGTAAATCCCCACGTATGGGGAGTAAATCCCCACGTATGGGGATCTCCTGTGAATGGACCCAAATATTTTGTGCCTGGAGGGAGAAATACACATGTGACATAGAAAATAAGCACTAAACTTAGGTAGCTGGCAGCTAGCAAAAACTTCATTTATACTCGCTGAAGATCTGGGACTAACACAATTCTGTGGAGGGCTCCAATCAAAACAACTAAGCAGAAATGATGATTCCTCCAAAATTCACTTTGTATTCTGAAGGATTAAACTTGATAACAGAAAAAGTTGATTCCATCTAGCTGCAAAATGATTTCTGAAGATATTCAGATATTGGCAGTTTGACAGCATAAAAAGTTTGTGACAACATAATAAAGTCATAGCAAAGTAGTTTTATCTCAAAATAAGCTGTATATTTTATGTGTAGTCTTTCCTCTGCCTGATATTTTTTCCTTTTTCTTCATAACTGAAAATAAAACAAGATTTTCTTCCACATATCCTTCTCTCACAAAAGATTTGAATGAAAAAAGAAGAATGCACTGACTGTCATTATAACTCCCCTGCAGCATAAGAGAATAATGAGATATTTTGGAGACCAGTAAGTGTCCATTCTCAGCTCATGGTGATAGAAATAGAGAATCTACCATGACTTCTATATATACCTCACATGGTTTGTTTTTGTTGTTGTTTTTTTGCTAAGGAAACAATGGAAGACACTTTTTCAAAGAAGAAACACTGTAAGAAACACAGCTCCTTCTTAAGTGAACAAAAATGGCAGGAGTAACTGACTGTATTTTTCCAATAAAATTCTATCTTCAGTTTTCCCATTCACTCATTGCTTTTGTCTTGTCTCACAGTGATCAAACTAAATAACTATCTTCATTTCCCACATATCATTTACACAAGCCAGATTTGTATTACTTTTGACCAGAAAAGTCTCAACAATGGCGTTTTCAATCCTTATATTTTATGCCCAGTTCCATATTTGTACAATGCTAGTTATTCACTTCTAGATACCAGCTATAGATTTCAGTGACACAAGCTGCTTTATTATCATTACTCTTTTCATTTTTAAACAAATTACGTTAATATTTCTAATGGATGAACAGAAACTCTTACTGGCACAGAAATGTACAGAAATATGTGATGTCACACTACAGTCAAATGATCATGTTTAGAACTGAATAAAAATGCATGCAGAGATTAAATATACTATGGAAAGGAAAAAAAAAGGTCAGCTCTTCAAAGCACTAATTTAAACATCTTCAGTATCAACAATAAAAGTTAAAATACTGTATAGTTTGATGTATGAGAATATTCAAACACATATATAAATAAATTATAACACCGCAGAAACAAAGAACTGCAATTTACGAAGGAAATATGCAAACACGGAGAGAGCCAAACATAAAGCTTTATGTAAGCGTTTGAACTGTATGATGTAAACTGTTAAAATTTGTATTTCATTTAATAAGACAGTTTTGATAAAAATTCTGTTCTAAGCTCACTACTCAATGATGATTTGTCGTTCAGCAACTAAATGCTCTAATTAATTTCACTGGATAAATTAAGCCCTACACAAATTTTATGCTAACCCTGTTTCATTTTGTAATGGATACCATTTAAATGCCACAAAATACAGATCAATGCTGTGCACTATCATTTTCAAAGAAATTCTCTATAGAAGCAAATATCATAAGGGCAATATTTCAGCACTATATCAGATTATGTGGTATCTTAGGAAAAAAAAAAGAAAGAGTGAATTGCCAAGTACTTCAACTGTCCTCTTACAAAAGAGATTTGTCCAAAGTATTCTATATTGAAATAATGAGGACATAGTGAATAGCCAACATATTGAAGCCTTATACAGTCATTTCGTTCTAGAAAGATTACTTGGAAGTTGTTCACAAGTCATGCTTTAATACAGAAAAGCCTTGATCCTTCAATCTCGCATATAGTTTAAGCCTATGACTGACCTCAATTCAATGAGGTTTCTCATGGAAAAAAGCAAGGCTTAAAAATAATTATTTGCAAAAAGAAGAACAAAATCTACAGTCAATTTATTCTACAGGAAAGCTAAATAAAACCAAGACCTAGAAACAGAGGAACATTCAGGGGAGCAGTAGTGTGGAACATGATCCTGAATTTCTGCAGGGCTCCAAGAAAGCCAATAAGTAAAAACAAGAGTGATACAAAGACAAAAAGAGAAAATGACCTCAGAAACATGACTTAATTTCCAAAGTAAATAAAAATTGTGACAAGACAAATTCTCCACCTGAGCTTTAAGTAGTCTGACCGTGACATTTTGGTTTTCTACTTTACTTCATAGATAATCATCTATGCAGACACTGTTTTCCTTACAACTTAAACCTCTAAGAGCTACAAACACGCTCTTGCCAAAAGAAAGATGCTTTTCTTTAGACATTCTTAGGATTCACAGTGATCATTACTGAAGAGATAGACTGCTCATTGTGATCTTGTCACTCTGCTCACATATATTATAGCCCAGTCTGCTCCACTGCAGGTGGAATGCAACACATTTTATCTGGACCGGATTTGGTCCCTGCAGACCTAATTACAAAGCTATACGAAATGACTTTTTTAGGACCAGAGGGAATGGTTTCAAGCTACGGCAGGGGAGATTCAGGCTGGACATGAGGAAGTATTACTTTTCAGAAAGGGTGGTCAGGCACTGGAATGGATGCCCAGGGAGGTGGTGGAGTCACCGACCCTGGGGGTGTTCAAGGAAAGGCTGGATGTTGTGTTGAGGGACATGGTTTAGTGGGAGCTATTGGGAATAGGTGAACGGTTGGACTGGATGATCTTTTAGGTCTTTTCCAACCTTGGTGATTCTATGACTTTAAAGAAAATGCATAGAATAGTTCATGATATAGTTTCTCTGTGGGTTAAGTGGATCACAAATGAATCATACTTCTTTTTAAAGTCAAGCAAGTATCTCATCCTTTCACAGAGAAAATTGTTTTTCACTTTCAGGTACATTACAGGCATCTCTAATTACTTAGATTTGACATCACATACAGAAAGAAATTGGTGAGGTCATATTTGTTACTGCTGTATCATGAGAGACGTAAAACCATAGCTGTGCAACTGCATTAAACCAGCTCATGGAGTTGTTTGAAGGACTTTTTTCACTTATATTAAAACCGATGACTTTACAATGCTTACTTACTCTCTCCTTTCCCCCTAGTAAGAAACAGCATTCCTGGCTTTTGCAGGCTAGAATTTCTTCCAAGCATTTTATGTTTTAAATGAATTGGTTATGAACCAGACAAGAAGTATGATTTCAAAATTAATGTGAATTTTGACACTGACTTGGAGCTAGGATTTCATCCAAAGATCGTTTCCATATGCTATTTAACTTTATCTGTCATGTAAACTGTTATGTGAAATACAGTCTGCCTGGTAAAAGAACCAAAAGCTATCTAGTGGCTTCCTTGCTCATCATATTTCCCAAATTCATCTGCTATTATCATCACATAAAATTCAAGCATTTTATCATCACAGCACATTGCTTTCAAGTTATCAAAATTACTGAACTGGTAAGAACTAGAAACAGGATTGACAGAAGACTATATAAAGAATAGAAACATTCTTGACACCTTAAAGACAGAACTTTTTGGCTCAGAGCATGAATAAGTTGACCCACATGTGAAGAGGCAGTTCAGCATGAGCTGCTGCTCAGATCAGAGATTAATTTAAATTGTTTTTAAATTGAAGAAAAGTGAATAACCTGCAGAAATAGAATAGGTTTTTTATTCAATATAAGAAGTTTATCGCTGGAAGAAAATAGGACATGAAAACCACTGTACATCACAAAGATGTGACTACATTCTCAGCTGGCAGTGTCCCTAATCAAATGCCATAACACAAAAATACCATTACATTTCATAGACTTTCCAAAAGTTTCAGCAAAGTTCTACTGCATTTCTTTCAATGGGGAACAATAGAGCACCTCTGCCCAGAAGTCAGAATAGTTCTTTGCACAATTGATAAGCACAGCAAGTGGGGGAAAAAAAAAAGCTGTTATCGGACATACAAAATATCTTCCAGTCGCAAGTTAGGATTAAAATGGTGCTTATTAAATGAACCACTGTTCATTAGGCCAGTTTTGCCTTTATTTGTATACCTGTACCCATCATATCACAGTTCCAAAACAGAATGAGCACTTCACAACTGATTCATTTAACTCAATTGGTACATACCATGTTTTCTATCATTTAATTTTTAAAAGGAAAATGTCTTGTGTGCCCCCACATCTGTGTTCATCGTAATTTAACGGTTTGTATCCAGGCAGCTTCTAAGCCAACTAACCTTTGCTCTTCATCAATTTGCAATCCAATGCTGTTCCCTACCAGCAGTTTTGTGCCGTCCTCTCACATCACTCATTTCCCCATGCAATTGCTGCCTTCTACTTGTCCATAAAATGCTCTTGGTACTTCATGTCACTGAGATTGCAATTCGACAGTCTATTCTAATTAGAAGGACAGCTAATTAGGAAGATATAATTGATTTAAAATCTGATGTATTTCAAAAATAACAACAGCCTCTTCATTACAGCTTTCAATCTGTCAGACCACTGGCCTATTTCCATTATTTCCATATTTTTTACTGTCTTAAACTTTTCTTGCATGTTATCATGTGAATGAAAGATTATTTCAATCTCTATCACTCCCACAAATGCTTCCCAGCTAAAAATAAATCAAACCAATTTGCAACAAAAATATGAGGAAATGCATAGTGACCAAATGTGGAATTCCACACAAAGGGACTGCTCATGAACATATGTGCTTACTGGCCATAACTGACTGGATGCATATAGGGCACATTAAAAATAACACTAATGACTGGTAAGTAGGAATATTCTGAATTTTACTGGGTATTTTTTTCTCTGCTGTTTTTCAGTTAGAGTAGACTATAACTGGAGTTGTCAAGTGTCTGGGACACACTTGTTTTACCTCAGCTGTTCAGCAGAATGCCCAAAGGGTCCGACAAAAAGCAAAGTAATAGAAAAAAGGTTTCATAAGATTTGAATTATTTAAGAAGTTAAATGAGTCCTTGCTCTTTCCATTACTCACATGTTATAGCCCTTTCCATGAAGCAAAGTCTAATGTACACTGGAAGATTGATTTATCTCAGCTTTATCAGTTTCATATCATTAAAATACACAATGCAGTCACTGAAGAGTACATAAGCCAACTTTCACTAAGAAGACTGTTTTCATGCTTGGGCTTGTACTCTTTTATATACAGGAGACAGTAAAATAAATAACATTCGGTATTGACTGACAAAGTTGTAATCAATAACATTTAAATCCAGGTGAAACAAATTACATCACCCACAACCTACCAAAAGCTAAATTTGATGTTATTTTCTCACAACAAATCTGAACTGTACAAAGTAATTGTATAGATCTATTAAGAATACATTTTCCTTACACTTATTCTAAAATAAATAAAACATTAAAAGCATTTTTTTTTTTTAAACTCAATGTTAATCTTAATCTAGTTCATCCTTTGACACAGCCCATCTTCTCTGTGAAAAAACAAGTGGCACACAAACGAGCCCGAAAATGTGTCTGCATTCAAATCAGTCTGTCAGCTTTTAACACTGAGTACAGCTAGTGCTGCTGCTGGAGGTGGGATTGCCTTGTGTGCAGGGATAGCCTGCCAACATTAGTGAGGCTCACAAGTGTGATGCTGCAGAGGGCTGTATTTCAACATGGCTAACCAGACATCATTGCCTCTCCAGTGATGCTGACATCTCCCTTAGAGCTGCTGCATCCTTACTGGCATTTACCCAAGCAAGGCAGATGGCAGAAACTTCAAACATAACTCCTGATCCTGTAATCACACAGCGAGCTGCAGGATAGATGTAGCATTAACTTAAGCAAGAACTTAACCGGGCCCACTCTGACAGCGCTATTCTGTGGGCCATTCTTCACTTGAGGAACAAGTTCCTTCTACAAAAACCGGAATCGTTTCTCCCTGCAATACAGGGCACCACGCAATGACATACAGAACACAGATGAAAAGGAAAATAATTCATCTTTCCTCCCCAAGTCAAGTATTCTACCATTTACTCACTTGACCGGTTGATCCAGTGCCTGCCACTGCTCTGGTTAAGGCTAACCCTCAGAAACAAGAGGCATTCATTAGCCATCATATCTGCTGTCCTCACACACAACTCGCCTCTCTGCAAACCTGCCAAAGGACCAGTTACTAATGAATGCTGTTCCATCAATATTAGCCCTCCTCCTTCCACATCCCTCTCTCTCCTGATTTTTAAATAAGCCAATAGCAGTTTAACAGGACACAGTTACTGCATTAAAATCTCAACAGCGGCTCAAACCTGCAAGCAAAGTGATGAACTCAGGATAGAGATTCTGGATTCCAAGTGTTCTACAGTAAAGCTCGTGGTTCCTGGACAATTGTACAATTACAACATCATGCAAATAAATACCTGTGTCTGGATTATCACAATAATATCATCACCATATGACACTACATCATCACTGCATGCTGCTTCAGAATGTCAACTAACATAGAAAACAAATTGTCTGGTGCTGCCTCTGTAGTTATCTCCCATTTTACTGATCTTCCTTCCCTGCCCTCAGCTAAGAAACAAACAAACAAAAAAACAAGCCGAATTTGAAAAGATGACTTATTTGACTTATAATTTGTCTGAAATTACCATTAAGAAAATGATAAAAGAATTTGCTTGTGCTGTATTGCAAATGAGAATAAGATGTTTGGAGAGAGCTAGAAAACAACTATACTGCAGATGAAAAAGGTAACAAAGGCATTATGATAAACAGCACTTTCCCATGTATACTTTTTTTTTTTTTTTTTTTTTTTTTAAATCATAACAGAAAGAAGAGACAAGGCAACAAGACTGACTACATTAATTCTGCCTGACATACACTTCCTATCAGACAGCATGCTGTGAAGAATGCCTGGTGACAGATTTCATGGTCAAATACAAAACAGTTGGCTTGGCAGAACCAGGACCTGCTGGTCAAACAATCAATACAAGCAGGGGGATGTAAGGATGTATCACAGCCCTGTCGAAAAGGAGGAGGGGGGTACTGGTGGATGGCAAGCTGAAGCTAGCAATGTGTCCTTGGAGCCCAGAAAGCCAAGCCCAGAAAGCTGCGTCAAAAGCAGCACAACCAGCAGGTTAAGGGAGGTGATCCTGCCTCTCTACTCTGCACTGGTGGGAGCTCACCTCAAATACTGCATCCAGATGTGGAGTCCTTAGCACAGCAGCTACATGGACATGTTGGAGTATGTCTAGAGGAGGGCCAAAAAATGATCCCTCTCATCTGAACAAACATTCAGTCTCTAACTAGAGTACACTACTGGTACTGCATGCACAAATAATACTATTAGCTTTTCATTTTATTTTGCATTTACTCCTCTGATCTGCTGTGATGAAGGTTTTTTTGGTTGTGGTGTGAGGTTTTTGATTGGTTGTTTTTGTTATTATTCTTGTTTGTTTTGCATAAAAAAGCAACTATGGCAATAGCTCTTGGCACAATACAAGCCAGCCACAATTTTCTCTCACTTGTGAAAGCCCTTCTGACTTTAACTTAGGTTTAGTCAGCACTGTGTTTGCCATATATACAGAGTAAGTGAAATGGCCCTAAAAGTAATCTGCAGTCAAGTGTCTCTGTTCTCTACTAGTAATGCTTGGACAGGTCAAAAGTTGTGAGGGAAAATATACACACAAAAGCAGTCAATTTTTAGCTGCATGTTTTTCTTTGGAAAACATAAAGGAACATCAAAACAATCATATGTTTATAAGGGAAATGGGAAATTATCTGCAGACATAGTCTAATCAATATTTCCCTTATGTGGATATAGCCTAGAGTGATGCACACACTCCCAAGCCTCCAGATCCCTAAAACAATAAGGCCTGTGAGTTGATACACACATGAAGAACATCCCAATACAAAATGTATATACAGATGTATATTTATTATTCTTAAAATACCCTATCTGTAATGATGCTTTTTAGGGATGAAACGTAGTGAAAAGCTTACATAAAGCATTTGGTTTCATATTTACAGTATCTATTAATTCTGTCACTCTCAGTTGATAAATTCCTGCTACTTATTAAGTTTTCTGTGCATGCCTTTCATCTGAGGCTCTGGAAGAGCTTGGAAAATCTTAATCAAGCCTCAGAATACCACTGTGAAGAAAGTACAACAGTAAAATACAAGGTGCAGGTGTTTTACATGGTTTGCCAAAGCTCACAAGGCAGCTCTGGTCCCAAAAGGCACTCAACAGACACCAATATTAGCAGAGTTGTCACTCCAATACCATCATTTCCAGCTGCATCTCACAACCACCACATGACGTGATTCTGTTCCTGGCATAAATACCATATTCTTTTGATTGATTTTCAGTCACAGTTTGAGCTGGGGCCCAGAGATGCTTGGTTTTTGTGAAGGAGAGATAAATTCCACTTTGGGGCAGTAGTGTGAATTCCTCTTTAATCTAAACTGGCCTACAAAGGCACAACTGTTTTTAAAGCTAAAGCAAACCCTGGCTAGAATAATTAAAGGTTGTTCCTGCAAGGCTGGAATATCTCACATCAAAGGTTTAAAATCTCGCTTTCAATCCTGATTACTTAAACCACTACTATAAACTACAATGGATAAAATCTCATCTGAGATGGTTAAATCTTTTGTGCTAGAGTGGAAGAGTTGCAAACAATCAATTTGCATTTTTCTGTGATTGTTTATATCTAGTACAATTTTCAGTTCTGCAATGGATCATATGGTATGCCAACTTTGTCTAATTGAAGTCCAAAACTTCTTTTTGCCAATCATCTGCTTCACTAAACTACTCATCAACATTAAAACATGATTTCATTTGCTTAAAATAAGTAATTCAATTTGACTTAGGATTTAGGATAGCTATAATACAAACGTGAGGATAGCTATAATACAAACGTGAGTGAGGTAATAAGATGACAAAGTTGTAGAAGAAAGGCTCTATGCTGTTAAAAAAAAAAAGCATTAAGGACAGAGATGACAGATGATTGTAGCTGTTAGCTAAAATGTTATTCAACTTCCTACACAAACTTTTATTGATATGTCTGACAAGATGTTCGATGTACACGTCTTGTAACTAGAATCAGATCCATTCAGATACTTCACAGAGATCCACTTTTCAGAGGTGGCCAGCACAAATACAGCAAGTAACCTTTGTGCTTGGCAATAGATTTTCAGAAGAGCAGATTCAGGTGGCAGCAAACCTGAGACAAAAGCATAACACTCTCCAGAAAAATTAATATTTATCATGAAACTTGACTGGCAGCTGAGCTCGGGGGAGGAGGAGAAGGAGTCAGAAATCAAATCCACACTGTCACTACACATTTAACAGGATTTAAACCGCGCATAAAATACCAGTAAATTGTGAATAATCCCAGCTAGTCTATTCAAGGCATTACTCATTCACCAGGCAGGGAAGTTTCAATTTCTGAATAGAAAACCACAAACAAATTATTCCCAATGTGAACAAAGCAATAAAGGCCCTTAGAAGAAATTAAATTAAAAAAAAAAAAAAACCAAAAAAAACAGCCTGGCAAATACCATTTAGAAGTTGAAAGTGGGGGTATATCCAGCACGACTGGGAAAATAATGCAACTGGAGTATATGCTGCCAAACGAAGAGTGGTGTGCAGTGCTCCTACTTTCTAATAACAGTGGAAGTAACCCACCATACATAGAAGAAATGATACTAAACTATTTCTCATCCAGGCCACCTGGAAAACCTGGATAGAAATAGTGAAGACCAGGTCCTCAGCTACAGCACAAGAATGTTGTCACCCCAGTACTTTCACATACCAATAAATCACTGAATCATACAATTTAAAAAGATCTCAATGCTACTGATGTATGAGCCTTTGGGCCCTAAGGGCACTTAACAAACAAACACTCCAGTCTTACAAGCTCAAGTAAGGGAACAGCTCTCATGAGAATATAGGGACACATAATCCAAAAACAAATCAGTCAATACTTTGAAAACATACAGAACACACCTAAAGCTGCTTGCATGGACAGCCAGAGACTCTTGTTTATAGCTACTAAGATCACAGGAAAGCTGAAGATAGGCTGCATTAATTCCATATTGTGTTTTTAATTAAGTCTTTCTGGGTACTCAGACCCCATTTTTCTCTTTAAAATATGAACCTTTAATGGATATCTGTAAACAGTACATGGATTTATTTCCACATAAAGAGATCTAAATTTACTATCTTTCACTAAGAAGAAACAAACAAACAACAAAAAAAAACAACCAACCAACCCCCAAGTCCTTCCTCAACTATCAACCCATCTAACCTGTTCACAGACTTCACAGAGCTAAAAACAGCTAAACATCACTAAAAACAGCTCATGCTACCCTGATTCAGTCTCTAAATAAAATACAGGCACTAGTAAGGGTGTCACTGACAGTTCAGTCCAACTCTCCATAGCTAAAGAAGCATTTCATTAAACTTAATGAAATGAGTGAGTATCGGGCTGGAAAACAAGGGCTTCTGAATTTGCACTTCTACAGAAGTGGACTGGCATTCTGCCATTGATTTTAGCAGAGTCTGAAATCAGAAGTAATTCTGAAAAGTGCCAGGGAAAGCAGGAGAATTTCCCACTGATTTTCATACACAGAGCACATTTTTGCAGAACAGGGTATCAGTAGCAGCTCTAAACAATGCTTTCCAAGGAACTTCTTCTCTTGATTTCTAATCATGAAAGAAAGCACTGTTAAACAGACAAAAAAAAAAAAAAAAAAGAGTGCTAAAATAGGACTTAAGTGAAGAGCTATTTCTTGTTTTTTATAGGGGAAGTCTTAGAAACTATGAATGTTTTGTATATGTAATAAAATAAGGCACTGTACCTGTTCATTCTGCTTACCAGCTAAGGCTTACTAATGTTTGTGAGGAACTAATTGTATTTTTTTGGATGTGTAAAAAGTTCTCTACTTAATCGACACAACTGTTCATTTTGTTTAATAAAAAATGCATTTTAGCAACAAAGTTAAGAAAGATGAAACCACTGGCTTTCGAAAGAAAAGCAGCAACAGAATTTGAAATATGAACAATTAAAATTTGAACCAAAAAGCACAAGTTCACATACACCATTTCTAAAAGTTTACCATACAACAAAAGCAAGGAGGATGGCTTCATCTGCAGGCACTGCCTGTTAATTGCTTGCAGAATAAATACCTACTGTGGAATTCTGGTGACTATACAACTCAATTGTTAGAATGACTGCAACACCAGTCAATAAGTTGACTGTCCTCAGAATTACAAGATATCAAACGCTCCCTGAAAATCTGGGGCTTGTTTAACCTCTTCTCACAACCTCACCAATTGTTTATGAGGAAATAGTCATTGCAGAGCTTTCGACAATTTGAGCGCCTCAACTTTTAGCCCTTGGATCATACAAGAATTAGCTTATGTTTCTGATGTTTCTGAGTCCCAGTCTAGTTAAATATTCTTGTGTGAGGAATCACTCAGTCTTAGGTATTCAGTAGCAGCTTTGGAGCAGCCCTTACATCAATCATCTAAAAAACATTTCAGTAGTTTTCCCTTTTCAAGAAAATCACACCCACTTATTTAAAAGAAAGAAAAAGAAAATTGATCAGGATCATTCTGAAGTCTGAAAGTACTACTACTAATTTGAGGCAAGTTTAGGAAGATTTCTTGTTTTTTCTTCTTTTTAAATTATCATACTCTGTTTTGATAAGATTTGGTACATAAAACCCTTCTAAGCGGCACACTGGTAATATCAATAAAAGCTGCTCCTCACTTCCACATAGAAAATGTCACAGTCAGTCTCAGAGACAGCACCTCTTGCTAGATACTGCACATAAGCAAAAGTCTAGAGTTGCTCTGCTCTTGCTACAACCTCATGCAAAAATGAAGTTGGCAGCTATACCCTGTGAAGCCAGTTGGTTTACCTCTGCCTCCAGCACTACACAAGTTTGAGACAGGAACCACATTCTCAGGACAGGGCTGTGGGAATGCACAACAGTGGAGTGAGAAAAGCTGATACTAAGGTAGTAAGGTCCTTGGCTAGAAAAATGAAGAAAGTAGACAGCAAAGTGGGAAGGACTTACCTTAACTTGGAGCAGAAGGGTTTCTTAGCAGGATGGGTAAAATAAACAACATGAGGTTGTGGAAGTACAGTGGGAAGGCGAAAGAAAAAGTAGAGGAGACATGACTAATTTCTGAAGTTAGATGATGTACACACAACCTGCAAAGCTGAAGCTACTGCAAGAGCAGCAGTGTCTGGGAGCTGAGGTACTTAAACTCTGTACAGCCAAGATCCCCCAAACATAAACCAGTTCATAGCACATAAGGAGGGACCACTCACCTTTGAAAGAGAGGGAAGGATACAACACTCAAACTGAGCAAGGTCAGTGACAATTCATCCAGCTTCCAGAATGAGCAAGGCTCAGTGACAAGACCTTAAGAACATTAGAAGTCCCAAGAAGCCAGCAGGAGAGGTTCTCTATTGCCCGCCCCCATTAACTTCTGTTCTGTAATAGGAAAACAGCTCTTTCCACTGTTTCTGGAAAGCAGGTTCTAACCTAAGAACAAAGGCAGATAATTCAATGGAACATGGGAATGTGCAAGTGAGCAGAGGAGTTCAGGAGCAAAAGATCCAGACAGCAGAACTCCTCTTGTTCCCTGCTTTTCATATCGATTCAACGTAAGAGATTTAGCCAATGAGGAAAGAACAGAAAGAGGCAGGGACCAATGCTGCAAAAGAAAGAGTGAACACAACCCATTTACCTTATACTTCCATCAACGTGGGAAATCATCTGCCATATTCTCCCTACCTTCATTTTCCACAAGAGAGAAAATAATCTGAGTTACACCCTTGCTCAATGGGTGTGACAGCAAGCCGTCACACCTTCCAGAGAAGTCCTTGTTGTCTCATTATTTCTCCATGTCTTCCCATTGCCGTCACCCACACTCTATGATGAAATCTTTCCACCCTGTACCTTTTCACTTCTCCACTCTCCAAAACGGCAATATTGACAACACTACCTTGAAATGGTAATAAATCAACCAATGCCAGCAGCCAGCACTAAAACTCACTTCCTTTTTGAAATGCTTCTTTCTCACTAAATCTCGATTTTGATCAAAATTATTATCAAGGCTGGTTTAAAATTTTCAATCAAAATTAGGTTTTTTTCTATTGAAAAAGTATTCAATTGATTACACTCAATTTTGCCTGACTCCATTCTCTTTAATGATTTCTTCAGAGCTGTTTTTATCACACTGATGTTACCACCATATATTTTCTTCTGAAAAGAAAGCAAGCTATGAGTAGATGTAGTTCCACTTGTTTCTGAGTGAGGACTATGCATCTTGTATTTACTTGGCAACACAAACTTTGCCTGCAGTTATATAAAAGCTTTCCTTGTGCCTTTTGCCAGTCCTTTGTTTCCCAGTCCACCTTGTTGATATACTCTAATAAAAATGATGTGCATAAAATGTAATAAGTAACTCTAAAACAGAAAGTACTGACTTCACTGTTTCTCTGATCATCTCCTAACAATAGCTCAAGTCAAATGCTAAAGGAAATGCCTGAAATTTATTTTATTTTCAAATTAAATCAAAAAATAGATGACTCATATTTGCTTATCACACTTGATAGTATCCTGAAGACTGATAATATTTACATTTCCTAGATGCACTAAATGAAAAGCTGTCAGAAAACTCAAGTGTGTCGTATGTTTTATACTGAAAGGACAACGTAAATTATCACTGACTACTCCAGAGATGATGATTGCAGAAAGGCTTCTGAGATAAGTAGCAAGCTAGATACAGACTTTTTCAGTGAGTTTACTACACAACATTTTGTTACTCAATATCTTCCTCCTTTTCATAAGGCCCTTTGACAGAAAGCAGATTTTTTTCCACAGTCTTCAACTCAAAGGATTCAGAAAGAAACTCAATGAGGGCAGCATTCATTCCAAATTGCCTTCCAGACAAAACATGACATCCCCATCACTCCCAGAGGAAACACACACCAGTGGTGAAATTCCTACAGGAACACGTGCTCCCACTTCACTTGGAAAAATGTCACAAGCCAAAAAGCCTCAAATGCTGTGTGATACCATGTGCCTAAACAGAGATAGCAAAGTGTCTGACATCATTCAACCTGAAACAGAAGAATTATTTTTTTACACCCATTTGTAGTAGCTCTATGTAGCAAATTCTCTTAAAATGACATTTTCACCTGCAGCTCTTGAACAGACTCAGCTCCTGAAGTACTCCAAACTCTGCCCTGCCTCCTTCTTCTGCCAATGCTGTATCAGTCTCATTAAGACCCATTCCCACCAGAACCTCTCCATACTTGCCATGGAAAACACTGCACTGTAAACTTTTTCTTGATATCTATGAGCAAAGTAATAACAGAAAACATTGATTTATGAAATGTGCACACTCACACCTCAAGTTAGCCTGTACAGTACTAATGGTACAGATTTTATCATATGCTTTGGGAATCTTACAATAAAAACAGATGGTGAAATACCCTGTTTTTCCCCCAAGTATCATCTCATCCAGCAAAGGCCAAACAAAATGAAAAAGTTGCCTTCCAGAGCAAGCATCAGAAAACTTCAAAACTCTAGAAACACCAAATGGATTTGAACATCACCCTAGAAAGAGGAGTCAGGAGTCTGAACACCGAATCTGACAATGTTTGGCTACTGAACTTTGAACAACATACTTTACCTTTGCGTTTTATCATCAGGGAATACTGCCATCTCCTGAGACTGTTTTGAGATTTTAATTACTAGTTGCCCTCTACATTTAGAGCTAGAAAGCAACATTTTAAGAATTAGTACCATCCAAAATGTAGATCTGTATAACTTAGAGCCCTCAGGCATCAATCCTAGTACATAAAGTCAGAATGTTACATATATTAATCCTGTTATGCCAATGCATACAAACATATAAAAGACCACGCACCTTGCTTAAATTAAACTTCAGGCTCTCTAACAAGAAAAGCTGTTTGATATTTCTAATAAAGTTTAACTTAACAGCTACAGTATATCAGAAACATTTCTATATTAAACACTGGACAGAACTGTAAGGACCTCCAATAAACCTTGCCCCAAAAACCTGAGCCCATCAAGAACTATAAACACCAGAAAATGACTTGAAACACTTGGCCTGTAGGAAAAAGGGGTAATACTATAACACAACAGGGAAGTCAGTTCTGCATGTGAGACATAGATGCTAACAAACTTTTCTTTTGTGGCTATTACCTTTTTTCCCCAACTCTCTAACCAAGGGCTCATAATAACACATGGGAAACAGCTGCTCACAAAGGACTTCTAATAACCTTTTGGACTATATTCTCACACTAAAATGTTAGAGCACTAACCAACTCAGATTTCAAAAAACAAAGGCTTTATTATGAGCTAATGTCCTCATGTTATCTGAGAAATTCATCTAGGTATTTCCTTTTGGCTTAAGCCAGAATGGATGATCAGAGTATCGAGGCAATCCCTACTGCATGAGACTTTGCTCTGCTTGGAGGTGGGGCTGTATTAGAACAATCTCTCCACCATTCAATTCAGACACCAGGGCTCCAGCACACTCTGCAGTGCACACAGCTTTCCTTCCTCATTTAACTCTCAACATACCTTGTATCATTTCCTCACAGCTCAAAATGTGGTCCCAGCAAAAAACGAATCCCTCACACTGTTCATGTACCATTTTCCTTATTTAGACAGATGAGTATGATATAGAATGGACAAGGAAATCAATATCAACTCCACCCATACCACAGCTAAACCTGAGTACACCATGTTCTACTTAATAAGTTTAACTTAAATATTTAAGTTCTGATAGTCTCTCAAGTTTAAAGGAAACAAATGAGAATATTAGACAAAAACAACAACAAAAAGGCAACTCTAAAAACAACTGCAGATTTTTTTGCTCATCTTTCAAGAGACAGTGAACTCCTTTCCAGTTCAGCTTTTTGTCATGAGCACAGCCTGCCTTCAACAGGAAAATACAGCTAGAGTGATAGTTATTGACGGTAATTCATTTCTTTCCTTGTGCATTTATAGTTGTATCTGTTAGGAGTCTACAACTAAATACTGCACCTTATCAACATGCAAATAACATTTTCCAATTCACGTTTTAGTCACAAAAGAATGAAAGACTAGTTATTTAATTGCTTTAAGAGATCAGTGAGAATCAACACTAAGCATTGTTACTGGTTTCACTCTGTTCTTATAGGAATATAATTGGTATATGTTGAGACAAAGGTCTTTGATGAAAGGCAAGATGAACTGTTTATTAGAAGAATGAGGGAAGGCTGTGGATGTAGGCAAGGAAAGAATATATATGCATGTACCATACTCTCATCATAACAGGAAGGCTGGACAAACAACAGCAAATAATCTGTAACTTAAATTTATTTCCATCACATATAACATAGTGATGAAAACCCAAGACTGCAGTCACACCATGAGACAAGGAGGCCTGTACAAAGTAAATGCTAGGATGACCAAGAAAAAGCAATGCTTATTAGCTGATGAAAAGGCTGGCATACTCTGAGAATTCAAGTGAGGATGTTATTAAGTTCCTGAGAAGCATAGGTGGCTAGACAACTAGGTAGCTAGGTGTAGACAGCAGTGGGACTAAGGGATTACACTCTAGTTGGAGGCCGCTGACAAGTACTATGGGATCCTGGGAGCTGCCCTATTTAACACCTTTGTCAATGACATAAAGAAGATCACAGATAGCACTCTTGAGAAGTTCACAGATAACTCCAAACTTGGAGAACCAGTTTGACAGAAGGACAAGGTGAGAGGAACCTCCCACAATTCACCAAGGTCAGATGCCAAATCACATGCATGGGAAGATCTGTAATGGCAGAGAACACCACAAGAGATGAGGACTGGCCATCCGGGGAGCTGCTCCACAGAAAAAATCCAGGGGTCCTTGCAGCAGGCAGCAAGCAGAGCACAATGAAGCAGTGTGTTCTTCCCAGCAAGAGAATCAATCAATAGCAGTAAATGCTGTACTAATAGGAGCACAGCTAAGAGGGCAAGGGAGATGATTGTCCCATTTTTGTCAGCACTTGTTAGACCACAGTTTTTGAGACCCCTAATACAAGAAAAATTTCAACAAACTGGAGTAAGTTCAGCAAAGATGTTCTAGCATGAAATGATCAGGGAGAGAAGCACTGGCCTTGGAGAGAGAAGCTGTAGGACAGCTTGTTTGTCCTGGAGAAAGGATGGATTTGGGGAAAAGTTGACAGCTGCTCTGTTAGTACATATGATGCTGATAGAGGATATGGACCAGGCTCTTCACAATGCTGCAAAGTGAGAGCAGGAAAGAAAATACAACTGAACTGTAGTAATACAGCCTTCTAATTCCTGTTGTGAGTTCTATGACACAATCCTAAATAGGAAGGATAAAGTAGAAAAGGCCACAGGAGGGTGAAGAAGACAGGACAGAAATGAAGGAGCTGTGTAGACTGAACATCAGAATGGAGCAGAACTGAGACTCCCAGTTCCTGCAACTGCCTGAGGCATAAAGGCTTCTGTGGACTCACAGCAATGCACTCACAGCTGCCTGGACATTGGCACAATGGAGTGAAAAGAAGGCTCCCTTCAGGAGCAGAGAAGCGTGCAAGGGACGTGTGTTGTTTAACATTTATGTGAGCTTCATATAATAGAAAAAATGTTATTCATATTTGAGGCTTCAAAAAATTTCATCTGTGAAGGTCATTAAGGCATGACTACAAACTATTGAAAAGACAAAGTGATTACTGTGCTACTGCTGAAAGTTAGTAGCTGTTCTGCAACTTTTAGAACCATTTTCTCATCAACAGTAAGTAAATGCAATCTTTTTCATCCAAAAAGCGTGATCAAAATTTTTATCCATTATGGTGAAAATAGCAGAGAAATCTTTTTTTTCCTTTACTCTTACAGTATTTATGCAGACCATAGACAATAAATAGTTTCAGATGGAATTCTGATGGACACTGTCATTAGGAAATGCTTTCAGTAAAGGTTTTCTCTGCTCTTCTTGGGGAAGAGAACACAGCCTTTTTCAGCTACTCTAAAATTAAAACAAATGCCTAACATTTTCCTTTTATACAAATACAAATTACACAAATCACACTGTTAATTTACATGATAATATGAAATGAATGTTAAACAAAACGCGGTAACAGATTATATACTGCGAGTGTAAGTCAAGTAATTTTTAGCACACATTCATGTGCAAATTTGAAAAGCAACTACTTGAACTAGAACAATAACAAACACAAGAAAAAATGAATATATGTAAACCTCGGACAAGAGCACTTGTGGTAACCGCAAAAGGGAAGGTCTACAAATCAACTTAACTGCAGAGTTAGCTTTACAGAGAATACGAGGCTGAAGCATGGCTTTCTCTCATCTAACTCAAGAGCTGCGTGCCACAGACAAACTATCTGTCCAGCACTCTCTAATGAATGCAAAATGCCAGACACCTCCGGAGGACAAGTCATACACTATCCTGGGATATTTGTCTAATCCGGGACAGATGAATCACTCCCCTAAGTGTCGTATTCTCTTCTGCAACCTTAGGAACTGCCAAGCCAATAGCTAAGATGCCTTGCTTTAGGCAGTCAAAGCTAGGTGTGAAATCCTACCCACAAAGCTAAACAGCTTATAAAATACTACTACATCTACACAGCTGTGTATGTAAAAAATGTTGGTTTTTTTTTCCTTGCTACACTGTAACAATTCTTTCTTTTTGCTCAACTCATTTTTCATCTAACCTATATTATATACATTCTCTTGCAACTGTTTCCTCTTTGTTTTCACTCTCACTGCTCCAGTTTCTATACTGCTGTTGCTTTTTTATTTTGTTTTGTTGTTGGTCTTTTTTTTTTTTCTTTTCTTTTTTTTCTTTTTTTCTTTTTCAATTGCAGACATCCCAGTTTAGACTGCACTGCTTTAATTGTAAGTAGAAGCATCTGGAAACATCCCCTGCATCCTAAGTTTACCGAATGCCAGAAAGTCACTTCCCACCTTCCTTTACAATAAGGAGTGTTGCAGAGGTGTTTTTTTTCTTTTCATTTTTGTACATCAACTAGTTTTGTTTCATCAAAAACTGCACTTAATTCTCCTATAGGTAATAAACAAGAAGATCAATAGCAATAATGTCTTTCACCAGAAGGCCAACAAGCTACAGAATACAATCAGGGTAGCAATGGGTACTTGAGAATGCTACTCATTGCAAAATGCTTGTTACTCAGTATCAGTCTGGCTCTTCTCCAAAGGCTCATTGTTCGAAAACAGATGGAGAGATACAAAGGCTCACCAGAGTGCATGAACCGGGCTTTCATGTACGTACAACTGTACGCCATTGGCATCATGAGTTATTTCTCAAGTTTACCAAAGGTAGCAGAGATGAGAATTCCTTGCCCAATAAAACAAGTCCAATGAAAACAAAAACAGCAAACAGAGTAAGGCCTTACAATTACTTCAAAATCACCACCTAAGTTAGCTACAGAAATCAGCTCATGTGGAACACTTCATGATTGTGACTGAGTAGAATACTGCCCGCTGTTGTTATTCAATGAATACTGGGGAAAAAGCGATTATATGAGAGCACAGTTAGAATAAACATCTTCCTTGACAGGTGTGAAATACGGAAGGAACGGATGCATGCCTGATGAAAACTTCATTAATTTATTTACTGAAATTACTGGCATAAGAAGAACATCTGGCCTAACATTTTCATCTTTAAGGAAAAAAATAAAGATTAAATAATATGATCTTAATTATCTAAGCGTCTTCCTAAAAGCAACTGCAATTTAGCATTACAGCAAGATAAACGATTTCATCCTAAAATTGCTGTTAAGTAGTTGAAGTGCAAAAAGTGACCTTGTTCAGAATGACAGCAGCCTGCTGTGCACACCCACAGACTTGAAACCCTATTAGAAGAAAAAAAGAGAGCAGTACAGCATTCTCAGCCTACTGCCTAGCTGGTCATCCTACTTCAGATCTCCCTGCCATTACACACACCCCAAACAGTTGGAGTAACTTTCTTTTCCATGGGACTCAGATTCTTGAGGAACGTATTTCAAAAGCACCTTCTTCTGGTTCTGTGTCACAATTGCTTACTGACACCAAACGATTTGATTAACCAAAAGCAAATTTGCCCACAGCTTGCACAAAGCTTCTTCCCCACAGGCAGGCGAGAAATACATTCAGTATATATAGGGGAGTACGTGAATCCAAAGGCAAAGGTCAACCTTCAGAAGCGTGGTAGTTGTCTGCTATGCAAAAAAGTACCTTTTCTATAAAACACACACAACTAAATTCAGACTAGAAGAAAGAATTTTTGTGCTTTTTTTCCCCCTCTATATTTTTGAGAAGGTAGCAGAAACTACCGATCCAAATCAATCTTATATCAGCAAGCAAACTCCGAATTTGCAGATTTTAACTCATATTTTGAACTTAATTGACTTCACAGAATGAAAAGTACTATTTGAAGTAAAGGAACAGAACAAGATGGCTTTGTTTACTATGACCTCTGAAACTTCAGATATTGATCTCTTCTCACTTTTATTCACAGAAGAACAAGACATTCCTTTCCATTTCTCAATCAGTTTCTCAGTGGCTGAGCTAATCACTGAAACGGTATGGTTGAATGACCTGAGCTACAGCAAAGACTCGCTAGGCCTCTGTGGAAAAGTCTATAGTCAGAAATTGCATGAGCTTCTCAACAAAGATTGTGCCAGTTATTCAGTAGATTATTGCCACTATGAGGAGAGTTGACTGCATCTAAAGTTTCATCTACAAACATTATCTCTTAGAGATACAAACTGTTAAAAAAAGGAATAAATAAAAACACAAAGAAAATCCTTTCACTGCAGGCAGAGAAAAAGAGGTGGAAAAAACCCCAATCTATCACTAACTGCCTTTTATGATATTAAAAACAAACAAACAGCCTTCCCTCAAAATACAAACAAAAACCCCACACCAGTGTATACTTAGTGGAATAAAGGCAGAGGAAGGTGGACTGGCTTCAGATGCTCATGTCACATACAGCTCAGAGGAGCATCACTGAGAGCATTCCAGACAAAGTAATAGCCAGGAAAGTCAAGTCTATGGTAAAGGGCAAAAAAGAGATAGGAACTGAATCATACCTATGGAGAGTACATCAGAAAACAAGAGCCATCTACAAAACATACCCTGCAATAGTCTTTTGACAAAGCTCCTCACAGATTGGCCTTTGAAAAGCTGTTCTCTCTCTTAGCTCAGACTAAGCAGACAACAACTGCTACATATTACACCTGCTCATAAATGCTCTTCATTGACTAACAGTAAACTTCTCTACTTTCATATGAACAGGCTCCTTCTCAAAGCCTGTGGAAGTCACAAAAATGAGACATGATAGTTTTCCACGCATTGAGGTTATTACAGTTCTGTTTCACTAAAGCAAATTCATGACAGCAGTTGTTCACAGCGCCACTAATGAAACAGGTCCCACAAATAAAGTTGCATGACACACAGCAAACCCAAGTTCTCTCCTTCTGAAATGATCGAAGAAAACACATTTAAAGACCTATTCTAAAACCTCTGGGTAAAATACTTCCAGTTTTTGCTGCTAGTGAAATTTATTAGCATATATTTATCCCATTTAAAATATTACTAAAAATATGTCTCAGGAAAGACAACCCTGCTCCAGTAAGAGAAGAAAACAAAGCAGTCATCAACTTGAGCTGAAGTAATTCCACTGAGAAGATTTACAGAGAAAGGGTTTTTTCGGTACTCTTTTCCAGTAGCCTACAAACAAGGGTGAAAATACGCCTGACAAACATGAACAATACTCTAATAAATATTCAAAAAGTATTTGTGCTGCAATGGATGCAAAAGAATCAGAGTTGAGAAGAAATGAAAGCATACAGCTGCACACACCATCATACACTTTAAAAGCTGCTGTCTTTTAAAATCCTAATTTGACAGAAGTGTTTCAAGTGTACACTACTACAC
Source organism: Centrocercus urophasianus (assembly GCF_019232065.1). Taxonomy (NCBI): domain Eukaryota; kingdom Metazoa; phylum Chordata; class Aves; order Galliformes; family Phasianidae; genus Centrocercus; species Centrocercus urophasianus. The sequence continues at coordinate 89,828,680 of NW_024884142.1, read as the reverse complement.
TTAAAGAATCAAAAAGGTCAACACTTATCAGCATGCTAACAAGAAAGGCCAGGGTTTTTTTTAAATGCAAGAAAATGTATTAACTCCAGTCAAACGAAAATAAGACTCAGAAGAAGGAAATTTTGCACAGAAGTTAAAATACATTTAAAGGAAACAAACACAAATACTGTTAAACTTAATCTGGTTTGCCATACATGTGTATGGAGACTGAAAAATGAAAATATATTTTTACAAGTATGCTTACAGATTTTTCTCTCCATAAAGTTGCTGACACTTTATTTCCTTAAGCATGTACTTGAGTTACATAGTACAAAGCAATACTTCAATAATGCAGAGCAGCTACTATTCATACTTCCAAGACATTTTTTCCATGATTTGCCTTTGCTAAGTTCCCAAACCAAAATAGAAGATTATACTTTAGTAACACTGGCATGTCTTCCTCCTTTCTAAAGCTTAAGCTCTGCAAAGCAAAAAGAAGAAACAAACTAAAACCACACACCTCCTATCCTTTAGTTTTACATAAAAACAGAAACAAAGAATGTTGCAGGTCACCAAGAAAAAACCCTTGAAAGTCTGAGCTATATTTTTCTTGAACAGTGAAAAAAAAAAATAAAATAAAAATCGAAACAAGCCATTCCTTACAGCCAGCTTCATGGAGTACAGGAGTAAATCGTTGCGTAGTAGCTAAGACATCAAAACATCTTCCTGTGCTAGAATGTGCCCTTCCTTTCCATACTTGCTTTTTCTTCTTTACATAGCTTTAAACCATGCTTATAAAAACAGAAAAATGAGAGAAGCAGTTAGGGTACACACATTTGTATTTAGCTTTGTTTAAAGCTAACAGTGGTAACAGAAGCTATTTAAATACCATTCCTTCACTGCACAAATATCAGTTAATCTCTCTTCCCAGGACTTATTACTGGGGAAACAGTAACCCTGTTTTGTGGACCCATCCCTAAAACAATCACTTATTACTGTTCCCTGACCAAAGCAAAATCGTCTACGCCTGTCTCCTGTGAAGGAACCCTCTCATCTAACTGCAATGCAGTTTAGGTTGAGACCGAGAAGTGTAATGCATCTTAGCCACATAAAAATCACAGCGTTACTGATCTCTTTGTGCCAAGTAAAACGTAAGTAGTAAGTATGTTATAAACAAAGCCAAAGGACTTCATCTTACTGTGTTCTCCCTAGTTTCACCCAACTATTTATTTCATTTTACCATTTCATTTACCTATTTTCTAAAACATGCTTCTCTCTCCTGGGATTGAGTAACCTTTTCAATTGATCTCTACCACAAGTGAAACAGGGGCGCGCCTGATGGACTACTCAAGAGAAGAGGAACTGTAAATCACGGAGCACTCTCTACTGCACAAAGTAAACAAACTGAGGGAAGAAGGAAAAATTCCCTACTTATTTTCTAGTTGCCTTCTGATAAATACAAATGGTAGAGTTGAAATCTACCAGTAGAAAGGTGACTTAGGATAGAGAGGAGACCTTATCACTCTCAACAACTGCTGGAAAGGGGGGTCAGCCTCCTCTCCCACATAACTAGCAATACAACTAGAGGGAATGGCCTCAAATTACGTCAGAGAAGGCTAAGGTTGGAAATTAGGAATAATTGCTCCTTAGAAAGAGCAATAAGGCATCAGAACAGACTGCCAGGGAAGTAGTGGAGTTGCTGCCTCTGGAGGTTTTCAAGAATAGGGTAGATGTCACACACCCTAAAGTGGGTTAGTGGGTACATTGGTGATGGATTGACAGGTTGGACTAGATGATCATAGTGGTCTTCTGCAATCTTAGAATCATAGTATCATCAATCTTTAAGTTTTCCTCAAGCAGAGTTGTGATGTGCTTTACTTCCCATAAAAATAAACCTGTGGAGCATCAGCACCCACAAAGTGCTTCCAGAGGCCTTATTCAGGCCAGAACATTGCTTAGCTTACAGATTCCAGAAAGACTAGATTCGGAACATGCCATGCTGAGAGCACATCTCAGGACTTAAGTATCCTCAGAGACCTAGGTCTTGAAACTATCAAAAACACTCAATTTTTTTTTTCCAGGACATTCTCCTCAAACTAGCTTTGCACTAAAACTGAGCAACTACTTTTTCCTTGTTCTTTCTTTTTCTCCAAGTTTTTTTTTCTTTTCTTTTCTTTCTGTATTATAGAAGGGCACCTCAACATACACATGCGTGCAACTATATATCCAAGTTAACCCTGCAATTATAAAACCTATTTTACCTATTTCCATATTTCTAATTTAAAAACAAATACATTATAAATATAAATATATATATATATATATATATATATAAACATATCCATATAGAAGTATATTTGTAGATAATATTTTTATTTTAAAATTTCACTTCTTTAAGCACTTGCAGTGTGTTGTCCTACTGGATTACTGGTCTAACTCCAGGGTTGGCGGCATAGAAAAAAATAGAACATTTGAGATCCTTTTTGCTATGTACAGCATACGTTCCATTGTTAAGAAATGTTTCTATGAGGCAGACTGACATTAACAATAAAAAAGGAACTGAGCAGATACTCTGGAGAGTTGCTGATGGTTTGCTTCAATTTTTTTGTTGCTGTTGTTTTTTTTTGTCTACAGGCCATGGAAAGCTGACATTTTTTATTGTATCTACGTAACACAGAAGTGAATGTCAGTAAAACACTGATTTCAAAATAAGTAAATGTCAAGAATGTAAGACTGCCATCTCCCCGACTAGTCTTCACTGTACTCAGAACATTAACCTGAAGCACATTTGTATGGCTAGAAATTTTGTTTTCCATAAGCCATAAGCAAAGAAAGCATAACAAAGGATCCTTAGATAAAGTCTAAAAACCACAGTACACTCAAGCTATGTAGGAAGCATCCTCCCAGCCACCCTCATATAGTTCCATTAGCACGAGTACACAGAGCTGCATGATACATAGTGAATAAATAGTTAGCAGTTAACTGAGAATATACTTTAACTTATATCTTTAAATATATATTAAAAATACTGTTCAGCTTTATTTCCACAACCGGTCTCATTTTCCCTGTCACTACCACTTAATCACCTTTTTACCCCCTCAAATAAAAACAGATCTATGCAAAAGCTATTAAGGCAAAGCAGTGGAAAATATTCCCATGTTACTGAGCTAAACAGCCTCACCAGCTTCATTCTGCAAGATTGCCTCTGGGTACATCACATGGCTGGATGTCTGCCTGTTTATGAATCCTGTTTTTGAAGCATATTCTCTTCAGAGAGTATCCTACCATTTCAGTGTATTTTGACTCCTTCTGTGCCACAGATACAGAATTTGCGCAAATCTTTCTTTAAATATAAGGCCTCTATAATAAATTCCTTGGAATTATGTTCAAATGAGTAGACTTTCTGCAATCATAGCATATAGCCAGCACCTTTTGCAATTTAGGAGCTCAACTATCACCAGTCCTTTTGCTACTGAAACACCGAGATTGAATGTTGGATCTGTTAATCAATGGGTTAATTTGCTGTTGCTATGAACTGGTCATCTAAACTTCCAAAAGGCAACTGTGTTTTCCTACTTATGCTTCAGAAGTTGTACTACACGTATAACAGCAAACTAACGTACATAAACTGAGTAGAAGCACAAAAGCCAGGTTAATTTTTAACAATCAATGAAAAATTTGTTAAGCATTTACTTAAGGACTTTCAGAACAACAGCCAGGTCTGGTTTTTGTCAATGAAATGATAAAATCTTACACTTGCACGGAGAGGGCTTTTTTATTTATTTAGTCCCACGCTAATGTAGTTATTTGACAGATGCCATCTTCCCTTGCCGCTATACTACAGTTCGGGCACTGCTTCATGTCTTCCCTGCCCTCCCTCACATGCACCTTTTCTTTGCCCTTGTTGCTGCTCCTGACTCCTAGGTTGCTGATTCCAAATAACCCCTCAGCATCAGCATTACCCTTCAAGAAGGAGCCTAGACAAGCTGGGTGTCTGAGAGAAAGGGACAGATCAATCAGGGGGTTTTGGAACTCAGGTTATTCACGCCCTAGTCCTTCTGCTGCAGATGTAACTAGAAGTGCAAAGGAGGCTTTATTTTGCTTTAAAAGAAGCAACGAGTTGTATTCCTGCCAGCAAAGATGGAAGATTTTCACTGGTAGTGACACAACTGTAGGGGCGCGAAAGGGGAAGGAGAAGAAGTTTCCTTTCCCAAAGAAACTGATTCTCCTCTATCGCAGTACTAATGCCATTTACCTCAGGACAAAGAATTAAGTAATTAAGAACAAAATAAGCATTACAGTGTAAAACTAAGTATGGCTCTTTTCAGCCATAGAGAGCTGCTTCTTACCCCCAGGTGTCTGCAGCCTTTGTACTGTAAGCTAGTTGCTGGCCAGAGCGTGATGCTGCCCTTCCTGGAGCTGTAACAGCAAAGCAGCACAGAAAGAAACAGGAATTTTATTCTATCATATCATCAACACCAGCATGATATACAACTACAAAATCTAGGGATTCACCAGTCTCATAAATATTATCTTATCACCCATCATATTATTTACATAATTCTTTAATAAAATTAATTTAAAATGCTTTCAAGTGGAAGTCAGCACCCTTGGTCATCTAAATATTGACAAAACCAGGCACGAGCAATTTTAGTCCCTCCTATATTTTAATAAAATATCCACAGATAATATAACACAATTAAGATCAAGTCCATCTGGTACTTGGTATCTGGTCTAATATTGTCCTAAAATAGCTTGGTATTTATACAATTACTATAAGCCATTCACAGCCCCACTCACCATCAAGTCTGACATATCACAGCTCTGATTCTAAAGCAAATCAAATGCAAACTGCATCTGTTCCCTCATCTTGCTTGGGAAAGTATTTTATTCCACAGTTTGTAAGTGCCCTAGAATTGATACATATATATTAATGGAGCAGTATATAAAGTCACCTCAAAGGCAATTGGTTTAAAATTGTAAACCCCTACAGATGGGATGTAGGGTGACAAGTTAATTTAAAATTAGATTCCTAGATATAGTGCACACCTGATAATTGAAATAAGTGGGAGGAGGGAGAAGGTTACTGCTCTATATTTGAAAAGGTGAATCCCTCCTTCATTAGAAGAGAAGAGGAAGGAAATCCAGAATCACACTGCACAAGAGATCTATCTGCCACCAACTGCAAGGATTTCTGAACAGCTGTAAGGGTTGAGGATGGAAGTACTGTGTGCCTGTGCCTTTTCACTATAGGTAAAATCTATCCAAGTTCAGGAAAGCTGCTGCGCTGGAAGATAAGAGAAAGCCCACTGAATACAAAGTCTCAAACAGTCTAGCACGTGCTCTTCCACTGCCTTCTTTCCCTCATTAAGGAAGAGCAGCAGAAATCCAGAGGTATTACTGCCGTCATTCCTGTCACTGCTCAGACCTGCTGGCAAGCTATCCTGTGAGAACAGTTCCTTCGTGCCTTCCCACAGCACAGCAGCACCGCATCTGATCCAGTGTTCCTCGCCAGCCTCAGCTTTGATGCATACCAGCCATGCCTCATGCACCTTGCTGAATTTCAGAGACAATGCAAAACCTCATCCTCTTCCCATGAGCTGCATTTACTACAAAAACTGAGAAGGAAAAGACAGACCATGCATGCTCTAAAGAGTGATCGTTCTGCACAGTATTTCCCTGGCACACCCAAGGAGTTTTGGCGTTCCTCATTCAGAGGGCTTGGTGGCATAAGAAAAAACATTCCTAAAAACTATTTCTACCAATAGTAATTACCATGTGGAATGGCAGTACTGCTCGTGACAATATACAACACCAGAAGGAGGTAAGAAATTCCAATTTGTCCACCACACAGAGTGAAAGAGACAACGAGCAAAGAATACATTCACTGTAGCTTCCTATTTTACTAACTGTTCAAATAGATGATGTTCAATTATTCATACAATTACATGCTCCTATAGTGCCAGAAGCACTGTAGAGGCTTTGAAGATAATAGCTGCCTTAGTGTACTTAGAAGTACTTGTCCCTAAAAATTACTTAGGCAAATACTGGCATATGAAATATACAAAGCAATGTAAGCATCAGGCACACTAGGAAATAAGTCAAACTCTGTAGGTTTAAGTACCATACACAAGTGTACTCCCATTCCTAGTTCCCGAGGCTCCAGGATTTCCCTTCTTATTTAAAAGAACTCCAAATACATTTTCACAGCTGTCCTTAGAACTAAAATTGCTGGTAAGGACATACTACTATAAAATCTGCATACAGCCATCAAAAAGTAAGTATGCAAGCTGAGCAGTAGAACTCTAGAAATGTTGCATGACCAAAAGAAACTGGAGACCACAGCTTAATCGCTTTTCAAAAAATACATAAAAATAGTAATAATAAAGTTCTGTGCACGAAGCTTTCAAAACAAGACCTGAATCAACAAAGCTGAAATCAAATCAAAATTAAATCACTATATTTCTCTTCTTCCACTTTTGTAAAAGACGACTCAACCTAAAATCACAAGGATGTAGAAATGCTCCAGTTTGGCAAAATATAAAAAACAGCACTGCATAAAAGACCTATTATTAGCTTTGTCACTGTTCTATTTGTCTTCAATGTCTTTCCTAATAAAAACTAGAAGAATTAAGGGCAATATAATTATTTCTAAATCCCCGCATAAACAAAAAAGGACTGTCTCCATTTACTGCTTAATACAGAATTAAACACTATATCAATAATAACTGAAATTGTTTAGGGAACTGGCTGCATTTATGTCGACCTTACCTTCCTCGATGGAGAATTTTCCCTACGTCAAACAGGAAACAGCTTACAGGAAAAACCACCTGATTTTTATACTGCCAAACTCCTTCTACACTCTGTACAGCTTTTGTCTTACAGCTTTTGTCTTCTGCATGATGAGGGAGTACTTTAAGCAATGCCAAACATATTTTGAAACTACTGAAACATTATGGAGACAAATACAACCACTTACTCACACTCCATCCAGGCTTGCAATTGACTAACTATGGTTACTCCTGCTAGTAAAGCTAGAAGTACATTCTGTTTGCGTATTAGTCAATGATTGTTTGCAATAACTTCTCAGCTTTTTCTCTTTGATTGCTAAATACTCTTCAGACCTACAGCATCTGAGAATTCTCTGTGGAAAAAAAGAGTTTTAAAAAAGGCACTATCAACAATATATCCTACTCTGCACTGCTGCTGTGGAAAAAAAGAGAGGAACTTGAAAAATATAAATCTACTGATGTTCTCCACCTGGCATTTGTACGGTTTTACCTGCAAGACAAACCAGATTCCAAACTACTCAACCAGAGATTTAAAGGCCTCAGCTGTAAGTTTTCTACGTTAACATCAACATATAAAAATAAAAAGCAAGATTTACATGACAACATCATTTTCTCTTTACACCATTTAGCTGGCAATGTCTAACAAATCCTGTTTCACTGATGGTTTTGTGATACCGTGCTTTGTACATAGGATTTTTGTTTAATACTTCAGAAAGAAAACCAGAATCAAACACAACCCTTAGGACTTCTGAAGGAATTCTATGTTCTGCAACCTTTCACTTTAGCTGTAAAGAGTGACCTAACACATCCAACCCATCAAATTTTACCTGTGTGCTGCTCTAATATGCTAGTCAGCAATCCTACAACAAAGCGTTAATTCAACAAATCCCTGAGAGCCGATTTTAACAGTCAGCTGCAGTCTGCAAACTCATACTTGAGATACACAATGGGAAACCACGGTACTAAGAAACGGCTGAACAATCTTTTACGTAGCAATACTGCACTGCACATAGGCAGTAAAAACAAGAGAAAAATCTAATAGTGTTGAAAAGCACAATATCCATGAAGAGGTCAGGGACTCTTTCCATTAGCACTAGCCTAATGGTAACCTAGAATTAGTTTTTAATTACATTTAATTTCTGCAGCCAGCACGCTTAAGACAGCACAGCTATTGAAATCCTGACATCCTAAACAAAAGCAGCATTCCCATTTGTGTGAAGGAGACTGACATTTTCATCTGTTGCTTCAGCTGAAAATCAATATGGTACTCACTTCTTTACTTTGAATGCAGTTTTAACAATAGCAAAATAAAGGTAGCACAAGAGGCTGCATTGTTTGCTTAGTCCAGCAACACACAAACCTCTAATTTGCTCAGTTTTTGCATTAACACTCAGACAAACAACATGGAAGCAACTTCTTCTCCCTTCTGCAAAAGCACTCACTGAAAGTAAAAAGACAAACCAAAACAAACCCTCAATCTCCACTTTGATTTTTGGTGCTTTGTGTAAAGGTAACAATTTTATTAAAAGTTTGTGTTTAGGAACATGAGATGCACGGGAAGCATTCCCTCTACTTAGAGCCTGGGACCATTTTTTACTGAAGCAAAGAAAATAAAAATCAATGCTTGAGGAAGTACTGAAGGATTAGGATCATATACTTAAATACATTAGCTCTACATCTGGAAAGAAAAAAAAGGTAATAACAGACATCACGCCAGAACATTCTTTGGATACTTGGTTTTTCTATTTTTTTTTTTGTTTGTTTGTTTTAACCTTAGTGGAACTGAGATTCTAAAAGGAGAACTGAGAGCAATAATTCCTCAAACAGAATAGCTCCTGCCACATAAAAATACCAGAAATGCAGAAGCATATCATGATACCAGCAGACATCCTGGCATTACTATGCTAACTGCTCTGCTGACAGATGGAGGGGCACTTTTCTTTGAAGAATTCTTAAGTGGCAGAAAAACACGTAAGCGATGTGAGCCATCCAAAAATCAACTACTGAAAACAAGTCATCTGCTGCTGCACTGCAAGTCAACACTGCCCACACCGAACTTGTCCGCTGATAGATTTACAGGAGACTACAGGATGGGAGTAAAGTCACATCGGCACAAGAACAGGGACACATGCAGATGACATGCACTAAGATAAAAGTTGCAAAACAACAAAAGAAACACTCATGCTACCAAAAGCTCCGCAGGCTAAGAAGTTTTTGATGAGAGCTGCAAGACTTCATAAGGAGCTCTCATCATGCCAACAGTTTTGCCACCCAAATGAAAGAAATTTTAGTTAACTTGAGAAACAGAGAGACTTAAAAAGATAATTATGAATCTCCTTGATTTCTCTTACAGCACATTCACACAAATGGAAAAGCTGATCTCACTGATTTCAGCGGGTTACATTGCAGACTCCTGAATAATAGATCTTCCTTATGTTTCACATCAAGGAAGATTCAACTGATACAAGATGGTACAGCGGCTGTGAAGCATCCTGGACATTTGTGCAGGGATTAGAACAACTAAGGACTTCTAGGGCCCCATTCCTTAAATATGATTTTCCTCCACTAAAACCATTGGATTTTTTCCTCTTAATTGCAAGATGAATTCAGCCTATAATTACAATAGTCTGATAGCCACATTTTGCAGAACTAGCAATACCCTGAAAATATAGAACCTGTGAGATAAAAGAGAGCTCATGAAAAAATAAACCTTATGGGATTATCAATTAAGATATTCTAGCTTCAAAACTTAAAATAAATGGAAAATATGTCATATGAACCTCTGTAGATATTCAATCATTTTATTTTTATTATATTGAGACCCATAATTGCACCTGGAAGGAAGGAAAAACTGGATCAGTTTGTCCCCATTGGTCTAAAAGCACATGTATAATCAAGAGACATACTTGACTCACTAGTGGAGTAAGCAGAATGAGACCAGTATTAGAAAGCTTCACAGGAAAAAAAATAATTAGGACAGTCAAAAAAATTCAAAGGTTTAATTGTTCACATTGCCATGAAGTAGAAATCACAGTACTTAACAAGTTCAATGAAACAACACTTAAATAAGGAGTCCTGCATCTCACTGTTCATAAATACAGATCTGTATTTCACCACAGATGCTAAGTAAACTTACTTTTGGACTCACACTTTAACTTCCATTCTTCATCTGACACAAAACATAGGCTTTAGACAGTACAATACAGTTTGTGTGTAATGTACAGAAATCAGAGTCCTGCACTGAATTCCATGCACACACACTGTACCGTATCAATGTAACAAATCTGCCTTTAGCTTCTAGACACAAGATCATGTGCATTTTCATAAAAATAATCATCTGTGTATGAACACAAACAGTTTGACTAGAGTAATAGAGACTTTTATGCACTGAAGAAAAGTAACTTGCAGTTGAAGAGAACTAGCAGAGGCTTAAGGTCTGTGCTCTTAATACCAAGCATAACACCTGACAAGCGAGAATGCAAAAAAATAAATGTCAAAACAGAAAAATATTTGCAGGAGGACATGAGCAAAATTCAAGTTCAAGCCTACCAGCATCTCACACCCATTCTGTCCCATAAGTACAACTGTAGTTAATTGCACCAGAATATAGTTAACATAAAAATGTTTGCATAATAAAGGCCTTGCTTTTCACAAAATTATTGCAAAAGAATGCTCTCGTAGCATACATTGCAGCAGCATTGCTATAACTCTGATGTCTGCTGGAAACAATACCTTTAATAAAGCAGAAATCAGTAACTTTCCTAATGCAGCTCAAAATCAGCGTATGCAAATTTTGATCAGCTCTCTATGCGAACGTCATACGTGCCAACATTCCTTATTTACAGTTCATCTAAGAAGAGAAACAAACCAGTTGCCCCTCTCTTCAAGTAAAGCTTCTTGAAAATACTTCATTTAAGAAAAAATATATATTTTAAACTAGGAAATGTGTCATTAAAATACGGTTTTACACTTAAAAAAAAAAAAAAAAAAAACACAAGTAAACTTAAGCTTTTTGTTTCATTTCTTTCCCTGCTTTTTCAAGCGTGCTGCAAAACATGCATAGCTGATAGAGCCAGACATTTTAAGCGGACCTGACAACACACAGCAAACATTTTGTTTACCACAGACATTTATAATTCAATTTGGAGACATTTGCAAATGTTAGCTTTCAGACGGCCCTTTTTAATATTGTTTAAGAACTCAGTAGATGCACACAGACTGCAGGTGTATTAGTATAATCAGTCTCAGGAGTACATTGCCCCATTAAGCCCTTCACTGCTGTTTTAGTCCAAGAGTTCCAAAAGAAAAGTCCATTTCATGTAAAACAGACAATCTGGTACAAAAACGACCTGCCTGTGGACATGCCACAACAGTGAGAAGATGGAAGATCAAATATTTTCTAACTATATACTGAAGATTTGTTTCTGATGTTTTGAAAAATTCTGGATAGTCCAGCTACTAAATCTTTAAAGTGCACTGCAAAAGTGAATTACCTCAAAGGAAATAAAGGAAATTCATTTGACAGACAAAGCAAACCAAAAATTCAGCTTGCTTTAATTTTTTTAATGGCTTTTAATAGTTGTTTTTTGCTTGTTTTTTTTTGTTGTTTTTTTTTTTATTATTATTATTTTAAACATAACTATTTTAAATGACTTCAACACCTTCCGTGCAGCAAAGGACACAGGTGTGTAAGATTATAGCATCAAACTGCAAATGAAAATGCCATGCTTTACTGTTTTGAAAGTTCTTTATTTTTTTTAAATAAGCGAAAAAAGAAGAGGAACATGTTTTATTATTTTAAAAAGAAGTGGAACATGATTTATTATTTTAAATACAAAACCTTAAGATCCTCAAGTCACTATGTCAAATCAGGTGGTAGATTATAAGAGAGAAGCTTTTTTCCTTTTCTTTTTTTTTTAATCTTTTCGTAGAATACCAAAACGCAATACAATTTTTTCCTACTCTAAGGAAGTCTGAGTGTACTACCGAGCTATAAAACCTTCCAGAGGATCATTTGTGGTATGAATTATTAGCATAATTGGGGGCACACTTTATTTCGACCTCTGCAAAACTTTCATTTCCCAAGTGTGATAGATACAAAGTGCTTCTATAATACCAATAATGATTATTTCCTATGGGAAACTGCCAATTATAAGTTAGTGAAAAAGGCTATACTGCGTGTACATCGATAAAGTGAACACACCTACCAACAGTCTAGACTAATTAAAGCCATTCTTCAAATATTAATAAAACTTTCCACTTTCAGAAATCCAGCCTGTACATTTTAGTTCAACCACATCCTTGTCAGGTCATTCATTTGACAATAATAAATATTTGACTAGTATTTAAATACAGCATTTATACTGAACGTTCACCTTTCCCTGGCAGTAAACCAAAACACGTGGGAAGCTGTTTTAACATTTAAGCACTTGACTCAAGTTCATATTTATACCAAATCACATCAAATACCAGCAAAAATACACAGATACAGAAACAGATCCCTTGTGGTCTGACGATAAATATTTATTAAAAAAAAAAAAAAAAAAAATCAACCAAAGCTGATAAGCAATTTATGGTCAATGTCTGCATGTTACATGAAGCTTACTCTATAATATTCAGCCAAGGTCATATGTCCAAGAAGTAGCAAAGTCAATAGCATCATTTCCTGCTCTTTTGTCACCTGTTGTCTTGTATACTTGGCTGCCAAGGTTCAATTGCTAAATGTACACCAGCAGACAGTAAGAGACGGAGAGAGCACATGCAGCCAAAATTCCAGAACGTGTCAAAGATAAAAACAAAAACACAAAACACCTCACCTTCCCACAAGGCACACCCAGCTACAGCGTATCCAGCTCTACTCATGTAGAGAAGAAATGCTTTTTAGCAACACCAGCCTCTGGCATCCCACTTGCTAAGCTTCTATTGCAGAAGTGAAAGCACATCACACAGAAAACAGCAAAGCTTCCTAGAAAATGTAGTTTTAGGAGATACGTGCACGTACAATCTCTTCATATACAAACCCCGTCTTCTTAAAGCTCTCTATAGATTCCACTGGATGAACAGATTGAATTGATAGGCTGCAGAATCATACCAGAGAATAGAAATAAATGAAGCTCCACAAAGGAATACTCAGTCCCCAATCAGGTGCTCCCACAATGCAGAAGAGGCTTCAGCTCCTACAGATCAGACATTCTAGATAGTGTTGCTTTAATTATATTACCTCACATTTAAAAAGCATTTGCTGTGACGCCTTTGCTAGGCTCCCATTCCCATTCATGCTCCCACAAGTTTACAATACCTTTGCAAGACAAAATGGGCATTGAAGTGAATGCAAAAACACACCGGTACTGAATTTCAGATCAACACAGGAGAGCTTTAACTTTGAGAAATCAGATTTCAAATTTTATGTGACATTAGAAAACACATCAATCATGAGAATAGAAAAGCCTGTGTTTTTCTTAAAAAATATTCACATGGAAACTGCCTTAACTGTTTAACATTTGAGAAAAGTTAATTCCCCAGTTCTCCAATTGCTTATACTGCACAATGTATGAAGAAAAATACATATTCTGTAGCATGTGCAACAAACAGTTTGATAAGGGGACAGAGAAAAAGAGCAAGCTAAACCAACACAATAAAAGAGATGATGTAAAAATCTCCTGAAGTTTATCTTTTAGACTCATCAAAATATCTTGCAAGATGCATATCTACAATTCTTAAAAACCAGATGTGTTTACACAAAAGCAGGCCATAAAAGGCTATGTGGAAAAAGACAGCTTGTTTTCAATCATAAAGACCCAGGTGATTTAGATAGGGTTGTGTGTGCAAGCATTTTTCTTTTTTCCTACAAATTATAATATATTATTCAGTCCAATTAAAAAAAAAAAAAAACACTACACCAAATTAGAGATTTCACCCTGTTGAGTTCCAGCACAACCACAAGCAAACGCCATATCGATGTTTGACATGAATCCTTCATTCTCAGATTTAGGACAGAACAGTTGGAACTACTTCTTGAAAGGGAAGATAGTTACCAGCCTCAATTTTAGCTAACTCAAGTTCTAGGTGTATCAAATCATGAGCTTTCCCTAATATATCTGCCTTTCCAAGAAGGAATTAAATGGCTTAATGGATTACATGTAGGAATCAAAGTGCAGGAAACTATATTTTTTTAGGCAAAATTTAATAACACTCACTTGGTCTTCAAACAGTTTCAGAAACAGTTTGGAAAGATGAGCTAAGTACCAACATGAAGCAGACACAACTAATTTGCTGGAAAGGACCTCTTGAATACAATGAGCCAGCTGTTCGGCATAAATAAATTCAAACCAAACACAAGCCACAAATACTTTAACAGCCAGGTTACTTAGCTTTTCTACTCCCATACAGTTTCTAAAGTATAAATGAAAGACATGGCGGTTTTATAAAGGCTAAAATCTCCAACCAAGAGAAGGAGCAAGAAGAAAATGATTGAATGAGATTCTGTCAGACTGAGCTCAAACTTCTCAGTTGCTGACCAACAGGAGCCAGATATAAACATCTGACCATCCACCACTCGATTTAAAGTGGTGAGGCACTGCTTCCTTCACCCATTTATAAAAACACTCATTGCAAAACAAGTATAAATGGTTGAATTCCTCCACACAAACAAAAGCCTGGGAAAAGGGCTTTGCAGATCTTGAAAATTAGTCTATATCAGCCCAAGAACTATTTGTAATGTCTACAGCACCTCTGAAGATATGATCCCAACTGCTAACCCCAGACTGCAAAAGAGCTTATAACGATCTTGTTTACACTTGAGATTCTCAGTCTTCTGCAAATCAAACAGCAAAAAGTGCAATTAGAAGTCTATTGTCTCCAGTTAGTTGCTGCTTCTCACTGTAACGTTTAACATGAAAAACAACAGTTAAAAATATAAAGAGTATAATAAAAGTAGTATGTGTCATTAAGTAATAAACAACATTCCATATCCCTCTCTTTGCCGTCTAGTTATTTTTTGTAAAACGAAAGGAGTCTCATCACTCCACATACTGTAACTTTCAAAACTTGGCAGAGCAACTCTCGCACATTGTGTTTCAGATTCAGTAACTCAGTACATGCTTCAAAGATCTGGCAGCAGTTCTTCTAGGAGTCATTTCCTACTTCTCTAGCTTGTGCAACATGTTTAGAAAATTTACACTTAGTACATTAAGAGGATGTACACAGAGAAAGAAAAAATGATAACCTCAATAATTATCAATGAAATTTTGAATGCAAATTTGATTTGTCACAGATATTTCTACTTCCTGTAAGGAATAATTCTGATGTAGAACAGCATATGCAATCTTCTCAGATTTCTGTTTTCATAGGTATTGGGATAAAAATGATTTGCTCTGGTAAACAACTGCCAACAGGGCAGTCTCCATAACAAACGCACAAGAAAATTCCCTATTATCTAACATAATACTTGTTTAAAGAGTAACAGACCTAGCACAGGTAAGAAAACTAGAACAAAAGTAGGTTCTGGTAAAGCCACAGCTTGATGAGGAGTTTTGTCTTTGATTAGAATCTGCTTACTTGAACACTCAACCAAGCATCTCTCTTTTAAAAGAGACCAGAAATGTAACTACAAAAAACATCCCTGCAAAACTTTTCATAGCTTTGGGGTTTAAGGAAGTTGGAAACACAGGACAGGGGAAAAAAATTCCTTTCCAAATGCAACACATTTTTTGGCAGTAGTTTACTAATTTTTATGTTTCACCAAAAATCAGTGAGACCTGAAGCTGAGTGCACTTTTCACACAAAATAAGAATACATATTAGTTTAAAAGAAAATATCTACTGGGCAAGTCATCTTGGAGTATCAATAGTAGGGTTTGGCAGGCAGTTCCAGTAGAAGAGAGTGGAGTAATGAATAAAACATTTTATCCAAACTCATACATACACATGACCTGTTGCTTCCTCCCCCACAACATATTTCCTATATCTGACAGTTTTATTATTATATTACCTGCTTTTCCTACCATGCTTCATTTTGCAGTTCTCCCCATACTTTTCAGATTGTTCTGCCTACTTTCTAGCCCACCATTTATTTTTCATACACTTCGTTTGAGTTGAGTACAGTGCCAAAAATCCCACTGACCTAACAGCAAAGCCATCCCCTACCACCTCTGTCCTCACCACAACTGTCCTTCAGTTTTCATGGAGCCATGCCACCCAGTTTTAGGTTGAGAAACTGGAAAGGGAATAATTTTCTCCACTTCTCTGTACTCTTCCCTCTCAATTTCCAGGGGCATACTCCTGCCACTTAGTTTGAGCAAACAACCAGAAGTCAATTCAAATCACTATCAAATAAGCAACAGCAAAAAATCAGTATGAAAAGAAACTCAAAAAAACACTGAAGTCAGTGTTTGTAAGCTGAGACTATAGAGCAAATTTATTTATTTGTTTTTTTAAAACAAAAACTCCACTTCAGGTTTCATTGAGGCTTAGCAACATGAGCTGATATTTTGTCTCCCTTTCAGATTGGGTTCTCTCACTCACTGTAGTTTTTCCCCACATTGCCCACTTACACAAAAGATGAGCTCTTTGCATTTCGTAACGGAACAATGTGCTAATGTTGGGCACTGATGAAAACTAAATTTTGAATTAAATAACAGAATAGCTTAGTTCTTTATCTAGCAGTTCCATACCTTTCCAAAAACAGTAAGTACTCTTCTTCCAGAAGAATAAGAAGGAAAAATTGAGGGAAACGCTTTGCAAGGCAGTCAAATAAAGTGATATCTAAACATAAGAATACAACCGTTCTCAGCCCAAGACAACTGGTAATTCAGTTTACTTACCACACATACACACATATATATACACACACACGTCCATACCATTTCCAACAAGAATAAGGCATGCAGGAACACTTGGGAATAAGAAGCTTTTATCATCATTCAGTGTCTGACCTTTCCCAGTAAACTATGGACACAGATATACAGAGTGGATCAGACCCAAGGCCCACCTACTACAGCACTGTCTCCAATGCCAGCACCAGATGCTTTAGATGCAGGCACAAGAATCTCACAGTAGGCAGTTATTGGATCATCTGCCCTCACACATTAGACTCATGCTGATGATTGCTAGTTTGTCTTATGGAATGAAAAATAAGGTAATTATTCCTTCCAATTTTTTTTTTTTATTGAGTTACAATTAATATACAGTTATCAAACAATAAAACAATAAAGAGCCAAGAACTCTATTATCGTTTCCGTTGCATCAGAATATGAAGATTCCAGCATGTTTAAGATAGATCTACCACGAAACAATGAGATGTATGCAGCTCTCATCTTAGAAAGTCATTAATAGTTTTGAGGCAGTTGTTTGGTGAACTTCAAGACTTCTCTAGAAATCATTCACTATCTGTCATTCTGACAGCACAAACGGAAAGAGTCATCCGAAAAAATAACCCTTTAGGATTTTAGTTAGCAAGTCCAATTTTTGGTCAGATCTGTTATCCAATTCACCAGCCACTTACATAGGTTGTAGTTGGAAACATATCCTGTGACAAGAAATCAGAGGCTGGTAGTGAGAATGGGAACTATCTCCTAGAGGGAAGCTGACAACTGAAGTAGTAACTGCCACCATAAATGATCTAGGTGCTTTTGTTACCACTTGCCTTTTAGCTCTCTTCTTTTCTTCTAAACCACCAACCTTTCTCAGCTGAAAACTCTCCTAAGAACGTATTTCCTGCTCCTTCCAGGCTCACCTTTGCCGAAAGGGCGTACTCACCACTAGATTTTGCTGTAATTAAACAGAACAGTCTCTCAAAGGAAAGTATGGAGAATACATGATCCCCAAGCAGCAAAGAATGTTTAGAAAATAATGCTTCATCTGGATGCAGTAAGCTTCATTTATTTTTCTTCTTCCTCTCTATTTTTGTATTATGTTGTTGACTCCAAGTTTTAATGGCAAGATATTTTAAGCATTCTTGACTTAGAAACGTGCTAGAAATAAGACATTTTTTTTCTGAAAAAAAAAAAAATATTGTCTATCTGAAGGGAAACTTACTTACTCCATATAAGTACGCTAAGCATGTTGCTTACAAACAACAAATAACTTTTCAAGACCTAACAAAGTACAGTTTCCAGAAGCCAAAGACAACAAGCACATGGAATATGATGGACTGTAGTATTCAATGGACTTGATTAAGAGAACAGAAGTAAAATACACAGATAGAATAGTTGCTACACATCCAAACTCAGCTCAAATGGAAAATACCCCCCAAAAATATCTTTACTGATGTGCTTTTCACAGACTGTAAGAAGATATCCAGAGGAGAAAGGCTAAAACTGAGGTTAATTTTTATTTATTTATTTATTTATTGAGGGTAGCAAACTCAGCAAATTGCACTGGGCTCAAACAAGGTAGCAATTTCTCTTTTCTTCTCTTTAAAGCATAACTTCCATTTGGGAAATGGTTACCGTGACCTATCTAATGATCAGGAAGCAAATACTTCAGGACTAAAATCCACCACGGAGATTAGTATGTGGTGCTGATATGAAAACTCAGTTTCTGGAGCTCCGCGTTGGTGTATGGAAAACAAGCACAAAATATTTCTGTGATGATAGCAAAAAGATTACATGGATAGAAGTTCATCAGAATTTGGATTTTTCAAGTAAAGCAAGTAAACAGTGCAATTTAAGAAATTATAGCATGCAGTTCTTAGAAGTATGTTGGCGTGAGCAGCATCACATTACCAGTGTTTGCACTTGCAATACTTTCACAGCTACAGGAAGATGTCTGCAGCTATGTGTCAGTATTTTGGAGGCCCTAGAAAGTGAACGAGTTTGTCATCCAGAAATATGAAGTACTCCAACTGTTAAAGTAAAAACAGTTGTTGCTTCAGCTACAAGGATCAGAGTACACATACTCTGTTAAGCTTTAGTACCCTGAAGAATCTAGGTTTTAAAAGAGCCAGAAGACTGTCTACTATTTTATTAGCACAACAGGAAGAGAAAACTTTAGCAACTGGATGACTAAGTTAATGATTTTGAATACAAGACAAACTTGAGTCGTTTTGCTACTACCCTCTACGAACCTTGAGGTTCAGGTGCTCCTCTTTCCTCACTCTCCACTATAGATCAGAGTATACAGAACATCTGGTAAACTTGTTTGAATCTTTTACATACAGCAGGATGGACAAACACAGTTTACAAGCCCTTGTTAGACACAGTTGAGAGAATAATTATCTATGCCACAAGAATTTCTAGCCTGAAGGAGCCTGCTCTTAATATTCCTGCCTTTCATGATTCTAGTCAATACTCCATTAGGTGTTCACAAACTCTGGGCTGAGGATCCACTTATTCAATAATCTCTCTGAATTGCACAAATGGACAGCATTTTAATAGTGAGAAACTTCATTGTCTTTTACAACTCAGGTTATCTTTGCTAATGGCTTTAAATTGCATCTTTCTCTTCCCCATTCAGAAAGACCTCAGCCTTTTCAAAGCAGGAGGTGGGTAAAACATCAGTTTGAGAAAAATATTAGTATTTCTAGAGTGTAGTCATACTCAGTTATCGCCTGCCTCTGGGGTGAACAGCCAGTGACAACTCCAGCAGGATACTAATTCCTAAGCAGAACACTCTACTCCAAAAGCCTGAGCTGTATCTAAACCACGGAATGAGGACTTTCCTTGTATATTCCATGTAAATATAAAAGTGTTTTTTTTAGTCATAATACATACAATCACATAAATAGTATTAACACAGTCAGGATGCAATTGGCTCTTTATTGAAGACAAGATACGGAGAAAATAATGACTTTGTGGTTGATTATGAGGCTGGGGTGAACGTTCTCAACTCTGTATCTGACAGACTGTCATACAAATGCTGACACAAGAACACTGATAATTTCCTCACAAATACACAAAAATGCCCTCGCTCAACAAAGAGTTCTGCACTTCAAACCCATAAATATAAAAATCAATTACAGTGTGGTGACAAAATTGCAGAATATCCCGAACTGAAGGAGAATCCTAAGGATCATCAAGACCAACCTTTGGCACCACACAGGACTATCCAAAACTCAAATTTTATTTCTGAGAATGTTGTCCAAATGCTTCTTGAACTGCAGCAGGCTCGGTGCTATGATCAGTGGGGTTTTTTTTGTTTGTTTTTTTAAACTATTGCTCTGGTTAGGAATGCCCACTGAATTTTATGCCCAGCTTCACATTACAGAGATTCATAGAATGGTTTGAGTCAGAAGGGACCTCTGAAGGTCATCTAGTCCAACTCACCTGGATTGTTCAGGGATACCTAAAGCTTGATCAAGCTGCTCAGAGCCCCATCCAGCCTGACCTTGAATGTCCCCCCAGGACATCCACCACCTATCTGGGCAACCTGTTCCAGTGCCTCATCACACTTATTGTAATTTTTTTTCTCCTTATATCCAACCTAAATCTCCTCTGCTTTAGTTTGAAACCATTTCTCAACAGATCCTGCTAAAAAGCCCATCCCCTTCTTTCTTAGATTTCTTCTTTATACCTTGAAAGGTCACTAAGTTCTCTCTTGAGCTACCTCTTCTCCAGGCTTGTACTGATAACAGGGGGTGCCACGAGCCAGGTGCACCCAGATTTGTTGAACCTCTTGAGATTCACCTAGGCCCAGTGCTTGAGCCTGCCTCTTAGTAAAGAATTTATCTCAACCCACAAGTTCTATTTTGTTTTTTTCTCCCTCCTCCCTCCCACCTTTCCCTCTGATGCTCCCCTCCAACCCAACTGGGAGTGAAAAAAGAGTTGTCTGCTGATTAGCTGTCTGCTGGATTAAACTATAGCTTAAGGCATATATAAAATTACAGTCAGACTAAAGTATGTATGAAGTGAACACAGCATGTTGTGCAGGTGATTTAAAAAATAAAACAGAACTACCCATACAGCACTGAAACATTAAACAATATTTTAAAACTTGAGGTTCTACAGTTCATTAAAATGTTGTAACAATTTAAAAAATACTCACTTTTTGAAGATCAGAAATTACTTCATAGAAATTTCCATTGCAGCAAATCACTTTCTTTCCCTAAAAATAAACGAGACTTAATTGTACAAGCTATTACTTAGTTAATAAAGCACAGTAAGTTACTTCAAGACCTTTTTCTACGAGAAATAGTTTCTTTCTATGGATCAGAGTACGCACATTGCTGGACATGCGGACAACAGCCACTTAGCAAGAAAAGCAGCAGATTTACAGGAATTATAAAGAAATGGGAAAACATATTCAAAAATTAAGTTAAATCCACATTTTGGTAAGAATTCTATGCATTAGAAAACATTTTGAAAGGAAAAAGTGCTTAATTTTGCAAACATTAAATTAACCGTACAAGTTCCTATTGAGAACTCCTGTACATTAGGACAGAAGCCCTATATATTTTTATTTATTTATTTATTTATTTATTTTTAACCTTTTCATTAACTTCATGTTTTTTCCTTTAAAGTAAAATAAATCGAAGCCTAGAATTGAGGGCATCCACTCAGCATATAGTCAGGATTAGAGCTGATCTGATATCCTTTACATTTGATAAAGCATAGACAAGTGAAATAAAAACAAAAATGCATGCATGCGTGTGTGTGTACATACAAAGACACCCCAACAATATCAAAAACAGCGAGGTTTCTGGGAACCAAAAATCTCAGCCAATACAGCCCAGTGCATGCTGAGGGTCCAGCACTTGCCTCAAACACTTGGTGCATAGAACACTCCACGTATCATATCAGGCACTGAAAGCCACAGCAATCATAATTACAGCAACAAGAGTAGCAGAAGAACATAGCTTCCTGTTATGTTGAAGTCTTCTGACATTGCCAAAAAAAGAAATCTATTAAAACGGACAATTGCCAGACATTTTGTTCTTATTAAACATTAACGTTACACTTTTCTAAGGAAAGAGTGCATTGTGGTGTTTTTCTGTTCTTTAGTGCTCTCCTTTTTTGCTAGTGCACTTTAATTCAGGCTTAAGCAGCTCCTAATTACCCAGGATGCATTCACCATCTCACGACTACACATAAAAGTGACCTTTTATTTCTAGGGTCAAGTGAAATCTGCTTAGTGCTAGTATAAATTCATTATTCGAAACTTGTTACTGTTAGGAAAACAAATCATAAAAATATTTTCAGGCATACAAACTATGAGTTTTCAATGGGAGATGCATGGTGGATATTCTTGTCCTGCAGTTTGTGGCCAGATTTGAGCTTAATTATATGAGGGTAAAATCTAGCACAGCTCCACTGAAATCAATAGCATCATACCACACCTGAAGCACACAGCAGAAACAGAAACTGCTTATCAGCTATTTTTAATAATTTACAGCTTTAAGGACAGAATTATCACAGGATTCTGAAATTGCTTATGTTCAGTGTGAACGGATGAATACAATCTCAAAATTAAATGATAAAAACCAGCTTCTCTTTGGTTATGCAAATGTCGAAGATCCTTTGCTTTTCATCAGTTAAGTATCTCTTCATAGTCTTGTTTGTGTTCAAAATTTCCAGGTCTTATACCAAGTCTCCACATTTCTTGACAGAAATACTGAAACCTTTGTTGTACAAGAAGAAATGCAGAGCAATCCTTAATTCAGACTAATTTAACTGCTAGAGGTGAAACAGTCCTGCTGCAGCCTCAAGTTTATCTTTTGTTCCACAACAGGTTGTAAAGCCAAAAAAAAGGGGGGGGGGGGGGGGGGAAAAAAAAAAAAAAAAAAAAAAAGAAAAGAGACAGATATAACATTCCTAATATTTTCATTTATTTTTTGTCCCAATAAACAGTGATACTATTAATTATGTTCCTAACTTCCTGAATACTTCACCAGACAGGTACCACAGACCTCAAGTGCAACTGAACACTAGTGCAGTTGCTGAGGTCTGTAACAAATTAAAATAATTATCCTTTTTCTTTGCACATTACAGGTAAGGCTTAAATCAGATTTTGGCCCTGATGTCTACAGAACCCTGGGGACTCAGATTGCTGCTAAGGGTCCACAAAGAGCTGCTCAGAAAATTAAGAGCAACAATGTAGTATCACAAATTTTAAGCAGAATCTCTCTCACAAAATAGCCATCCAATTATTTGTATTTGATACTGTCTTCCTTCTTTCTTAACTAAAGGTGTCCTCATAGATACGTGATTGTCAGTGGACCAGGCCTTACAGCAAAAAGTAACTTTTTTGCTAACTTCGGTCTCTTCACTACAGGAAAAGAAATTGGCAACCCAGCTTCCGCTGTGAATGTACAAATACATTTTTTGAGTGAATCAGAAAGACCCTACATAGTCACAGAAGAACAGTTTCTTCCAGCAGGAAAATAATCCGCCTTCCTTGTGGATAAAAGGAATGAAGCAACTCCAGCAGCAGTGGTACATGCTGAATTCAATAAATAGATTAGTATTCACAATAAGCTTCCAGCATAAATCAAGAGCGGCTCCCAGTTCATACTGCAGAAACTTGTTACTCTCATCAGTCCATCTGTGTATGTGAAATACGAGACAAAACTGAACCACTGAAAGCAAACCAATTTGTTTTCAAAATTGTTTAGAAAACACAGCCATTACACTTCATAGTTTTGTACAGCACAGGTGACGCAGTCTGGGTAAGTGAGCTGAGTCTTGCTCCTGTGCACATCTGAAGACATCAGCGTGTGCTGGTGTGGTTATACTTTTTTTTTTATAAATAGCCTAAAACCTACACTGCAGCATTCACCAAAAAATTCTATCCCTAACAGAATGCCAAGCAACCCAAAAATCACTGTCAAGATCTCTCTGAAAACCCGTTAATGCCAGATCTCAGCCTCTGGGATCATACCTCTTCACTTATGTGCCATGAACATCAAATACAGTTTTAAGTTTTCCTACTGAAGTGCCATGAACATCGAGACAGGCAAAGCTTTCATGCAGTTCTGAACTACTGTTCAGAAAGGTAAGATTTGTTCATTGACTGGTGTTCTGTCAGCTTAATACAAAGTACGGCTCAGCAGAATTGCCACACAGTGGGGAGAGATGAGCATACTTTAGTTTTTCACTTGCAGATTACTAGAGAATTCAGTTTGCAAAATTCCCAGCTAAGCTGTGATGGTTCATCATCGTGAGGGACAACTTTCCCTGAGACTTGGTTTGCCAGTAGATCCCATACCTCTACTTCTTAGCTATTACAGAAGAAAACAATGTTGTCAGCAATGATATTAGGTTTCTTTCTTACCCATCATTACCTGAAAAGATTAAGGAGAATGATGTGACAGTAACACACTGCTGGAAACCTCCTGCAGTTTCCCACCTAAGAACACTTGGCTAGGGATTGAAGAGAACTTGCTTTTATTGCCCGCTGGGAGACTGAAACTTTACAACTCCAATAAGGACCTCTAGCCTGACTCTAATTAAAAGCAGTGTAATATTACCCAATTTAGAAAAGACCATTAAAATCTTAATTTAACCACGATGATTCTAGTGCATGAATACATCCTACACTAAAATAGTCATTACCTACAAAACCTTCACTCATTTTTTGTGCCAAAAAGAGTCTTCAACCATAGTTTATGTGCTGGTTAATTACTGTTAAACACATTTATTTATTTTAAATTTCACAGACCTACATTCCCTATGCAACAACATGTACATGTAATTCCTGAAGAAGTTTGGGTTTTTGCGATTTTTTTTTTTGCAGGATCCGCAAACAAAAAACAAGTAATAATAATAAAAAAAAGCAGAGAGTGCCAGCTGATACACACTTTTGGGCAGGAAACCATACCAAAGTACTGTTATGTCAGTCCCCTGCCTCCCAGCAGCAAACAGCAAGGCTGCCAGGTCCTGTCTTCAGTGGAGCAAACTGTTCTAGCAAAGCCATTGTACTGAATTGTTCATTCTTGCCTGAAGCCTTTAAGAAACCTCAGCTCCTTCCTGGAGTGGAGCCTTGCCAGGGACATCAGTCTGGCGCTGGCGACACACTCTACACACAATTTGGTGGCTTCCTGTGCAAAGCATTACATAATTTGAGCCTCTGGCATATCTTTCTGGAACATTTCACATACTAATCCACAAGATCAATAGTCTTTTCAATCACCAGATAACTCCATACCTTTTCTTCACTGATACTGACCTGGATAGTACTGACAGTAGGGCTTGAAGCTGCCTATTCCCAAGTAAATGAAAACTGGACATCATGATTCACTGACACAGATAAAAGCAACAGCTAAACAAAGATTCCTTTGTTAATAACTTTGAACACGAAGATAAAATAATTTCATCCATTTCTGCCACAGGAATGCCACAATAGAAAACCCAATACAGAACAAGTAAGGACAGTTGTATTTAGCTTCACTGACTTAAGTCAGAAACAAAGCACACAACCTGCTGCTAGCGTTTCGTGTGATACACAGTAAATTCTAGTCCCACATCTGGCTCCAGCCATGCACTCATGAGTTAAGAGACTTCTCAACTCAGCAGCTGGGTACGTATAGTTGAGAAATAGAGCTGCTCTGGCAGTAATGTTTCCTTTTTTATTATGGTGGCCTACGACATCAAAGGCAGATGTCGGTGGCAGGGCAGTAGAGGTCGTACCTCCCTATCAGTACTGTTACATTTTACTGCAGTCTGGCAGATGGCAGCTGAGGGGCAGTCTGACAAAATGGCATCTGAAACAGAAATGTGTATGAAGCAGATTTGTATCACTGAATTCCTCCAAGCAGAAAAAATGGCACCCACTGACACTCAGCAAGGCTTGCTGAACGTTTAGAGAGATGTCAGTGGATGTGGGCACAGTGAGGCAATGTGTGGTGTGCTTTCAGCACTGGTGAAAGCTAGTGCAAATTTTTATGAGTGTGGCACACAGGTTGCTGTTTACGAAAATGCAAAGCTAATGGTGGTCACTGCATTGACAAATGTTTTGCAGATGACAATTTGCTCTATCAAATATTGTTACTGTGCTCTTCCTATGAGGTAGTTTCCACAGAAATAAGTAGGAGGCATTACTTTTGGATAGAACTATGTATAACTACTTGGTGCTTACTGAGCAATATTCAGCAGAATGTATTCCTGAAACAGACAGACCACCTCCACAGGAACTCTCCCCTCCCTCCCTCCTCCCCCCCCCCAAAAAAAAAGAACAACAGAAATCATATTTTATGAAAAACATATTAATTAATAAGTTAGGTAAGCTCCCAAAAATTAATTGTATGCAAAACAAATCTTTCAGACAATTTCATACAGTGACTGAGTTATATCTATCTGATAAAACCACATCATCTAAAACAAGCAAAAAACAGCAGTGTTTGTGCAATGCAAACTAGATACCACATACTCTTACCAGTATGCAAATGTAATAAGCCTAAGAAAGAATCTGCAATTTCAATCTCAGAATTTGAGGGTACCCTGAAGTTCCTGCACGTATTTTTACCTGTGCCTCCAGAGGATATTCTGTTCTCAAAAATGCAAACACTATTTTTACAGTCACCTACAGTAATTCTCTGAAACCAAAATTATCCTGCTGCAATTCTGAGAGGTTTTTGATCTATGAAATCACTCACTGCATATGAAAGCAGTAACAATCCAAAAGTACACTTATGGCACTGCAAAGAATCCAGCTCAATTAGATGCAAATGTCCCTACTCTCCATTGGCCAAAGATGTCAATTATTTTCACAAAAATAGTGTATTCTGACTACGAGCAACTAAGATTCCTCAACATATCTAAAGAAAACATAAATGAAGGGGCAATCCCAGACTCCAACTTGCAGCCCAGGCAGTCAATGGCACTAATGAATCCTAATGAAGCTCATTCATTTTCTTGGGGATGCACCCCTGTGTGCCAGAAACTCAAAGTTCACTTCTTATTCACGTTTCAAAATGCAGACCGACAGCTCCAACATCGCATATTTTGATCTATGTTTTTATTATCACAATCCTTGATAACATTAAGAGGAAAAGATTAAGCAGCAGTACTTTTCCCCTTGACTATTTACTGAGATAACCATGTATCAGTTATAAATAACGCTAAGTAAATTGCATAGTGCAAAACAACACTGAGTGGGCATGCCATTTTGTTCAAGCCTTTTTGCTCCATAACCCACTGGAAAGTACATAGCTGACCATATCAGGGTAAGATACTCCAGTAAAGTTTGATCATAGCAAACTCTTTCAAGTGAATCAAATAGATGTTCCCAGTTTTTAAGTAAAGTCTCTTTTTTGGCAGTCATTAACTCACATTTCTCCCTCCCCACTTTTAAACTACTTCAGAGAACATTATTTATTACAAGAGGCCACCTGTGCCTCTGGAAAATGCTCCCTTCCATACTGTTCTTCCTTCCTACTGGGCTACACATTGAAGAGACAGCTGTATATTCAACACAATTTTTACATTAATGGATGTTGCACCACAACAAAATTGCCTTGCTACAAGTTCAAGAAGAAGGTGTTGGAAAGAAGTTTACATAACCAGGAATCATCAACAAAAGCAACAGAGGGTGGTAAATTGCAGAACAGACATTTAATTTCTTAAAAATATATCTTCCCTTTCTCACTTTGCTTTCCAATTTGTTTTAACTCCACAGGAAAATCGGGCTGGCTGACAGTCACTTCATAACGCACCGCAAGGCCTAAGTGCCAGCAGCTTTTCTTGTCTTAACAAAACATACCAAGCTGAAATTAAATTACAGCTGGCTTAAACTCGCTTATTTTACTGCTACCCACCTAAAGCACATATCTAGTTCAAAGTAAACATGTTTAGTCATTGAATAATATGAAGTATAAAAGAAAAATTTTCACTGGAATAAACTGAGAGATGCATTTCAAAACAACTTTGATTACCATCTCCAAATCTGGCTGCAACCAGCTAGCTAAAAGTGGCACAATTGTGACGGAAATAGCATGATATTTCAGTGCAAGAAAGTAAATAATTTCTACCAGATACTAGCACAGGAGCTGAAACCCACCCAAGAAAGCGATTTGCATTATCAGTTTGCACTGTTCTGCGTTTTGAGACTGAGTTTAAACATTAAACTGCTGGTACAATGCCTTTTTTTTTTCCCCCATCTTATGCACTTTCTTGGGGGAAAGATCTGATACGGTTGGCCAGATTTTCTATCCACTGATATCCGCCAAGCAGAAAACTGGGAGACATCTGTTTGATTTTGTTTGTCCAGCAAGCTGATCAAAGCATTACACACCTGCAAGAGAGGTTTACAGAGCCTCGCTGTGCAAATACCCGGAGCCCTGAGCTGCAGGCGTTATTCAAACCAGTCTCTGACGATGGAAGCCAGCACCAATTGTGTTAGGTTGCCCAAAATAAAAACCTACACTTAAAAACAAACCAATAACTTAGTTTTCAGTCAAGTAGGACTACAATTATAACTGCAGTTCTCATTTTTAGTCTAATCGTTTAATAGTTCAATTAGAGTTGGTGAACACTTAAGTTCTGTTGCCTCTATCTTAGAGGAAGCATTCTGTTCAAAGCTCCTCCTTTACCTACACTATAAGTTCATTCAGGGAAGCAGCATTTTCAACATGTACACAATACCTAAGAAGTGTTTCCAGAACTGCCATTACATCTGAGTGGTGCACAACTACAGAGTCACCAAAGTAGTTAAATACAGTTCAAACATCTTTCTAGATGTGCAATCGATATATTTGATAGCAATTTCTACCTTATCTCTTCTATTGCTTTCCTCATAGAACTACACTGTTAGAATTTGCTTTTGTTGCTTTTTACAGAACTAGAAAGAGGGAGAAAACAGAACCAAAACAACACAGATAAATGATTGCAAAACTGACAGGGATGTTTTTGGCAGACCTCATGTGTGCAACTGCTTCAGCACACTGTTTGAAAAACAAAACAAAGCCATATATATGGTTCTGACTTGAGACTGTCCCTTTAAGTAAGCTTTGCTGATTCAGACTATGGCTGTACAGTTGCCAAGAGGGGCGGGGGGGTGATGGAGCTCCTGAGGTATACTCTAACTTACAAGGTTTACACAGGGAATCCTCATACCTAGAAATAACACCAAAAAGCACATTTACATTTTCTGCTGTAAGACTGTTGCCATGAAGGTTGTAAGGGAACAGACTGCTTGATAAATTTTCTATACCAGACTATACTTCTGAAACTGAAAAGAATGGAACCTTGCTACTGCTGGGCTATAAATCAGAACTGGATCTGTTCCATAACAAAAGTATTAAAGACAATGGCCTCTAATACTGCATGACATGTCAGTCTAAGCAGTCTGAGCAATGCTTTACTTCATATATTAAGCTGCACTCCTGGGAGTATGTTCTGGTATAGTATGTACATACCCCTGATTTATTACATTCTTATTTGCAAGACAGGGTCAAGTAGTAATTTACCAGAATCCCTCCTGATAACACACAAGAAGCTGCAAGCTTCTGTAAGCCCTCTTTATCACACTAAAAGACAAAACAAAAAGAAAAGAAAAAAATACTCAAGATTTGTAATATAAAAGATACCAAACTGTCCTAATCATTCTGAAAGCCGCTTTATACCTTTAGACACTTCAGCATGCAGAACCAAACAACACAGATGTCATTTCTTTCAACTTACATACAAAAGCATCGTGCATATATTCCAATAAAAAACAGTGTGCTGCAGAGTATTACCTCATCTAAAGCATTGATGAATAGTCACCAATCAGGTCAAAAGAGAAAAAAATGAACTGCAATAAATGCAGTAAAATAAATAATGCAAGCATAATCCCTGCCCCAGAAACCTTGCAATTTAGGGCATGAATAAAGAATTCTTAGGGGATCATACCAAGCCTAACATTCCTGAATTCTGAGTTTTACATTGTGACTGTACATGAGCTCACACTTTAAGGACTTTAACTGAAAGTATCTACACACATCATTCTCAGGTGCTCTGTGGAAGGTTGCTGTGCATCTGATTATCAACTTTCTTGTCAGGCACTGCCACAACAGATGAGAAAGGCACTGGAAAATTATCATAATCAGACCAAAAGGGCAGTGTGTGTAAAAAGCTAGGGCTCATACTGTATGTAACCCAAATCCTGGCCTGAAACACAGAGAAATCAAATCCAATTATAAAAATTCTCACCACAGCCAGAATGCTTACATCCAAGAGACATGGGAAGAAAATGTGAGGCAAGACTTCATAATCAACGAACAGCAAAGAGACTGCCTTCAACATAGATCCTATCCTTCCCCTGCCAAAGAAGTTCAGATATTGAAGTAACTTTCAGTCTAGTTCTAGTCAGTAACATGTGCCTTGAGCCAACTTAATTCCTTAGAAGGAATAATTTGAGCCTCCTTGTATGTATACCCAATAGGAAATTGTCAAATTCAGTTCTAAAACCAAATGTAGAACTTCAGCTGCAAAATGGACAAAGTGATGTAGTTATAGCTCAAGTTCTGAAGAGTTGTGCTCGTGCAGTTGCAGCATGCAGTACTTGGTTCAGTTTTACTTCCCATAGATGGCATGCCTCCCTCCGATTCTTGAGGGAAAACCCAACTGAGATGCCAGGAAAGCTTTATGGGTAGAAGGAGGTGCTGCCCTCTAAGACAGATGCAGGAATATTATCACCTTTTTTTCCCTTATTATGCATACTGTGGTTCTTTCCAGATTTTGGCTCTCTCTTTTGTCAGATCTAATGTCAAGATAGAAGAAAAAAAAAAAAAATCAAAAAAGAAGCTACTAATTTACATGTTAGACAGAAGAGCCTTTTCATTCTCTCTCTCTCTCTCTCTCTCTCTCTATGTTCTGTGTTGTTTCTGAGTGTTATTAAGCTAGTGACAACTTTTTTAGAGGCAGGGAATAGACTGGTACAAAATAGCAATAACAACACTATTCATACAGCATTTCAAAGCACTCAGGAGACCAGTATCACCCAAGCTTCACTAATACCTAGCAAGGCAACAAAGTCTCTAAACAGGAGAGACCACAAGGAGAAAACATTTGCTCTACCTTCAGCCAGGCCAAAACACGGTCCTGATGGTAAAGCAATGCCAGATGCACTGAGCTAGAGATGGCCTACACAGCCACTTATTTGATCAAGCCCAAAAAAGAACGAAGGTATTCAACACTAAAATTTATATGCCCTGCTTCTCATGAGCTCTTGGAGGAACAGAATTCCACCAACCCCTTATCTCATGGGCTCTGCCCAGAATTAGCTGCATTGTGAGCAGAACAAATCACATCTGCAGCGATGTACTCCTCATGTGGTAATTTTATCCATTATTTTCTCTTTTAACAATGAGAAATAGACCACTAAGCAAACAAATACTTCTGGCCTACCAATCTTGCAGATGCAGAAACTTGTAACAGCTTTCTGAAAGGCACCTTAGATGAGGTGCAAAGTGAATTCCAGCTCAATATAAGACTCAAATTGATTTAGGTTATGTGCTTGTAAGAGCCACACTTTGACAACACTCTGCTGAACGTGAAGAACAACATTTGATAAGGTTTTGTTTCAGTCATTAAGAAACACGCTGGTTACCAGTTGATCTACAAACCACCTGGGTAAACAAAACAGTCCCAAAGCCTTTACACAGTTTAATTTTGAAATCCTGGGAAGCGCTGATAGTTTGGAGATGTGGAAGTGAAAAAGGATCTGCCTACTTTCAGGCATCTTTAAAGAATTCTCAGGTGTAACTTTTAATTAACTGAGAATTATCATCAACTTTTGCAAAAAGACAGCTAGGAATTTACATTTATTTCATGCACAGAGAAGCACCTGCTTTTTGCTGAATACAGTTGGTTTCTTCCCTGTTGGGGGACTCCATGCTGTGGCTTATGAAATTAAGTAGTATTATCAGGAAAGCCACTGCAATTTAAATTACCAATCAGTTTTAAGGAAAAAAAACATATATATAATCATATATGCTACACAACAAATACCACAGCATCTACAATTTAACACCACTTCGATATATAGTTTCATAACTCAGAAAAAAAAAAAAAAAATCAAACATAAAACTCTCACATCTTGCTCTGCTAATTACTACCTCTAACATTTTGAAAAAACATTTTCTGCAGTTTTTTTCCAGATGAACTGGGCAAGCAACACCTTAATGATCCACACTTGGTTAAAATTTCTAATTGCTTATGGAAGACTTCATTGTGCATAACTTCAGATGCTGCGGAAAGACAGGAATGATTCCTTTACATGTCACTCTGTATTAAGAGCAGGAATGGAAAAAAAAAAAAAAAAAAAAAAAAAAATCATCCCAAAACTAAGACTGCAAAAATCTAACATAATTTACATGATTGAAATATCTCCTATATTTTGTTCTGTTAAGACTGTGTTCAGTAAAAACAAAACAAAACAAAACCAACAACCCCCTCAAACCTGCCCTATTTTAAGAAGGAAAGAATGTAAGTTACATGAAAATAGTAAATATTCTCACACTAAATTACAGCAGTATGGAGGAAACTTCTCAGAACTATAGAACACAGCAGTGTAATTCTCTCTGCCATTTCTGCCCTTGAATTTCTAGATCTGTTCTCCATTTTTCAAGAGTCTTAAAGTATCTTACAGTAATCTCCGCATTGCTCAGCATTTGAATCATGGAAAACTACTCACCAAATTTATCATTTGATGATTCAAAATCACCTAAAGAGCTACCTGCATCTCTTTACGCATAATTTCAGATCAACTTAATAGATGTTTTTAACAGAGCAAGCAAGCAGCTGAGAGCTGGAATAATATCTTTGCTTTCACAATATTCATTCTCAATTGTTTTACTGCGGGGCGGCGATGCGGTTATACCAGAAGCAAGCAGTGCCTCATCAAGGATGAACTAGAAGCAAAAGTGGTGAAGATTACAGTGAAAGTTTATATACTTCTGATTTAGTTATGCTTGCCTAAATCAGGTATGTGCTTCTTGACAGATTGATTCAGTTGAATTAGCTTTGAAAATTGAAGAGCTACAATAATTGTATTAAAAAAAAAAAAAAAAAAAAAAAAAAAAAGCAAAAATTAGAAAAACTAAAATTTTTTTTTTTTTTTTTTTTTTTTTTTTTTTTTAATAAATTTTTTAAAATTTTAAAAATAAAAAAATTTTATTAAAAAAAAAAAAAAAAAAAAAAAAAAAGTCCTCAAAGTCCTCAGTAGCTAAACTTACTGTTTTGTTGTTGTTGTTTTTAGATTAGCTTACTTCACACCAAGTAACAGCTATTCATGGAAGTACTGCTCTCATCTCAAAGGAGTTTTAAAATACAAGAAAAGTTTACGAAACAAACATGATGTTTGTATAGCAAAGAATCACCGCAAACAAACTTCTGATTTCTCCACAATCGGCACTGCATTTACACGTAAAGTTGTCAGCAACAAAGGCACAGGATCTAGGCAAAACTTGGAAAGCACTATTTGCCTAGCTTTTTCACAATAAAATAACCAAGCAAAGAAAAACCAACTAAGTGCTCCATCAACATAATCAAAAAACACTACTTTCATGAGACTACAATTTAGTGAAAAGAACAGCACTGAAACATGAAAATGCAGGATGATTGTGTTTTTCTGCACAATCTAGGCTAGCTGATCAAGATTTAGTAATGAGCTATGATTCCCCTATCAACTACAATTTGCACTGCAGACTTCATTAACAAGTTCTCCTAAATGAACTTGAACAGACTAGCAAAAATGAAGATTCATACCTTCCATACCAATTGAATACAAACAGAAACACTCTACTCCTCAGTAGAATTCATACAGCTCAAGACAGAAACAAAACCAAACAGCAGAAGACTGATACTGCTGTTTCTTTTTCCAATCCAAGCACCAATTCATATTTACTACCAGCTCATTGAAGATAACAACATGATTATTAGCTGCCTTTCTTCTTCAAAATAAATGCAACCAACAGTTAAGTATAGAAAAGAGACATTTGGGCTTCTCGAACTCCTCTGTACACAATCCAGGCATCCATTCACAAAAGTAGCAGCTACCAAGGTCATCAACATTACATCAACGTTTTAATTGAATATGCCTCAGAGAGAGTTAGGTACCATATGCTTCTTCCAAGGTGTGAGTCTTCGTTAATTTAACAAGGGATGAGATGGCAATAACTCCCATGAGAACAGTGCAAATACTTCTTCCATTACCTGACACAAAGGCTAATTCAGCTCTAAGGCACATTCTTGTATAAAGACACACACACACGAAATGGCACACAGTTACAAACCACTTTTAAATGACATCAGGTTAACCTTAAGCTCTCATTAGGACATGTCAAAAGAGACCATTTTATCAGCATGTGTTGGCAGCATATCTGCAGTTTCCAGTACACTCACTCTGTGTAGAAGGTGCAGCAGGCAGGCAGGGGAAAAAAAAAAAAAAAAAAAAAAAGCACTGGCCCAAATGTACGTAATGCTTTAGGACACAGCCACATAGATAAGAAACTGCCTGAGGTTAGCAGTGTTAGACTAACAATATAAGAAAAGGCAACCTCTGCAACTAAAAAGCGGCCCATTTTGCTCTGACCTAGGCAAAGCTATTCCCTCAGAAATTACTTCTGCTCCCTACCAGCTACTATACTCACGGGTCAATAAAAAGTTTGTGCATTTTATAGCTAAAGAATTGCATCAGCAAAAAGAACAGCCAGACTTTAACAGATATTGCCAGGTATGAAGGATTCGGAAGGAATCGCTATAAAGTTGAATGGAGGCAGAAAGATTACAAAAGCAACAGATTCTCCACAGGATGAAGACATTGCAAAGCTCTCTTAGTTTTAGAGCAAGCAGAAGAGCCTTTTGGACAACAGCTGTAGCAGGGCAATCCTAAAAGACAATAAGGCACCACATCTCTACAGGACAGTGAGAAGGATCTGAATCTCACTCCCATTCTGACTGCCCTGCTTGAGCCCTCAGTCATTCTCATAGATTGCAACTCTCCTCTTTCAGACAGAGGCACACAGACCTTCTGCTTCAGCATAGGAATTCACCAATCAAGGCTGCATCATGTGAATGACAGCACACAGGCTGAGGGGAATTTCCAAGAGATCCCCTGCACCTGCAGCATATGCAGATGCAGAAGATTTCCAATGTGAAAATCACAAGCTGAGTGGGTGATGCTGAAGCAGTCACATTACGCTGCAACTAACAGGTCTTATGCCAGACTGCAGCATCTCATTTGCAAGCTGCTGTGATATACCTGCAATCACATTCCATCTTCCCTTGTTATTTAGTACATGACAATTATTCCTGAGCATATTTTGCTAGAGAAGTGGTACACAAATAGCAAACTGTACAACCAGAAAGAAGTAATTGCTCAATCTGTTATTTGCTGATGTCAGACATGCAGTACAGTTCTCTGCATCCAGCAGAAAGCCCAGTAAATCTGCACCAGTCCTCAAGTGTTATGTTTGGAGGAAAATTAAGAAAAAAAACCAGTAAATCATCAGACACCCCCTGTGTACTTCATAGAGGCAGTTTAGGTACAAAATACAGTCCATTTCATCACCAGACTGTGCCACAACCTCTCCCTTCATGTAATTCTGCTGCACTATCATCTCTGCAAACAAACCTACCACAGATTGATCCCCTTTCTCCAGAAAGGCTTTTTCTATCCTGATCAGGACCATTGATAGGAAAGATTATACCAGTTCTGTTTGTTTCAATAAGCCAAATCAGTCAGACACAGTAACCACTCCATGGCTCTATGTCGTACTTCCCATTAAATCATCCATCTTCTATTTCCACTAACTCTTCTGAAAGGAATTCTGGATTAAAGTCACATGCCCTAATCATTTCTGTGTAAAGAAGAAAACAACTTGCATTAAGGTAACAACATCAAAATATGGTTTACATGTATATATATGCATACATCATACTCTAATGTATATATTTCAAAACAAATAGGTTCTTATCATAGTTACCAACTCCATTTACTATGCCACCTTTCAGCAGCTGCAACAGCCATGTAGATATTTAAAGGCAGCAATAGACATAAGCATCTTGGATCCAGAATATAGCCTCAACTAAGGGCAAACTAATAAAGATCTGTACATGCAGTGAGTTTAGCATGTGCAGCTACATGAATAATGAACATCACCATCACTCCGGTAGGAAAACCAAAACACAGATATTAGATATGTGGTAATTTCAAGCATGGGAAAGAAGAGGAAGAGAGAGGAGAAAAAGGGAACAGAAAACCTTTTACAGTTCAGAATGAAGCCTAAAAGATCAAGGAGGAAAAGCCATCACTTTGTCATGAGAAGTTCTTTTATCCAGCCTATCTTGTTAAACCACAGCCTATATGTCACTGACATCGCACATTATTTTTCACAAAATGCTCTTCACAGGATCATGGAATCTCTAGATCACTGGAAGCCAGGAGATGCTTCTTCTTAACCTTTCAAGAACTTTCTCTATTTGCCCCCTTTATTTGTCAGTAACCTCCTGACTGATCACTTCCAATTTGCAAGTGCATGCATGCTCAAGTTGGTTTCCTTTTCCAGCAGCACCTATCTACAGCTTCCAGAACAGTGTGTGCTGTAATACCTTTCTCATACTGGTTTCCTACTTAATCAAATACACTCAAATATTTCTTAGTGGAATATATATTTTCTCTCCAATGCAGGTAGAAAAGCATTTTATACAACTCTGACAGGTGAATTATATCCATATCTTTGTTCTCTTTATATTTTCATATCATATCACATAAAGAAATACAAGTACCAACGGTCTAGATTACAGCATTTCACAGAATTAAAAAAAATCTATCAGTGTAACATCTGACATCTTGCTCTGCTAATTTAATCTGAGCAGTCACTCATGAACTGAGAGCCAACACCTTTATAACTTCTCGTCCCCTTCTGAAGCTATCAACTGCAAGGTCAGCTTGCATAGAAAGTCACAACCT
Source organism: Centrocercus urophasianus (assembly GCF_019232065.1). Lineage (NCBI taxonomy): Eukaryota > Metazoa > Chordata > Aves > Galliformes > Phasianidae > Centrocercus > Centrocercus urophasianus. Next base: position 89,792,088 of record NW_024884142.1, on the reverse strand, counting down.
GGGAGACCCTAAGTCAACTTCTTCAGAAATAAGAGGTCAGAGGTGCGTGGTTGTGCAGCTATTTCATCAGTATTGATTTCAAGACGCCCACAGGCTACACAACAGACCACATTCCAAACAGACTGCCTCACCTCAGCTGCCTAGAGTTCCAAGTTGTCATTACATTAAGAAATAAGCTCTTGTTTTAAGAACAAGCCCTTTATTCTCCAAGGGTAGAGTTTCATCACCATTATGGTAAGATAATAGCTTCCATACAAAATGAAATTCAAGACCAAAATTTTATCTATATGACAGTCAATCACATTCTTAATTTGAGTTTCCATCATTTCTTACTGTAACAGGTAGAAGAAAGAGGAGAGACATAATACCAAACTGCCTGGTTGTGGAGTAGAACTTCAACCAGAAAGCACACACCAATTGCAGAAAGTCTGATAAATCAGAATTAGTCAAATTGATCTACTTCCTCAACAAGTTGGTCTCTACAAGAGGATAAATGAGACCTTTCCATCCCCAATGGGTTTTATCATGTCTGGTGCTCAACAACCAGCTCATAGACATTGGTGGGATAGGATCAAGTCAGAGCTGAACACCGGCTGCCAGCAATGGGAGAGTGGAAAGCAACAGAGAAGTCAAAGCAATGGCCTAAGTAGTGACAGAAACTTAAGCCATTAAAGAGCCAAGTGGATTTACCATACAGAAACCTTATCTTACCTTCTTAAGGAGCAGTTAGATTACATTACGGCAGCCTAGTCTTTCATTGACACCTGCATTTCTCCCTGGTTGCCTCCCACAGAAAAGACTGACTGGTGTTTCTTAGAACTCCAAAGGTGAAACAAAGCATTAAAAACATTGGCAAATACCATTCATGAAAACCTAGTAACAAGGCAAACAGGCCAGTATGACTTCACAACAATCTGCTTAAAGGCTGGGCTCTTCAGCAGAAAGGCAGAGAGAACTTGTTTCACTCTTCTCCAGAAGGCGAGAGGCTTTTGCAGTTGCCTGGGTGCAGCTTTAATGAGTTCTTCACTGAGTGGATGATACCTAGATATTGCACCATCCTATTAACAGCAGTAACAGCCTAATGGACTGTGGCTCCTATAGACAAACTGACAAAAGAAACCGCAGTGCCTCACCGCCTTACATAAGCTGATGTAGGTCTTCAGAAGTAGGGAATGAAAGTACCAGTTTCACTCCAAGATCCCAGCAGGATCTTTGCAGGGACAAGATCAACAAGTTGCTATCCAGAAAGGTGCTGAATAAGAATCCCTGAAGCCATAACAGTGCTGCACTATTTCTCTGCCTCATATAAGTTACTCCGTGCCCTCAAAACTACAGAGTTTGGGCATTACTGCTGCAAGAACAGCCATGAAATGCTGGTCCTGATACTTCTAAAGTCGCATCTCTGCTCTAAGCACTGCAAGACAAGTAAAGTATGTCCTTGTCAAACATGGAATTTACTAATAGGCACAGTAAGTTAATTCCAAAAATGATGCGAAACTGTTGTGTTACAGTTTTACAAGTGGCTTTACCCACAGTTAGGAAATTTCCAGAAACCACTAAGGTGGGTATGAAACAGTGAAGCAGATCTTTATAGCTTACTATTCACTGGGTGAGAACATAAGCAAAGCAGGTTAGCATCAAAGCACAGTGCTTCTTGTATTTATACCGTGCACATCCCATACATTTAAACTCACTACAAATCAGATCTTTGTTAATAAAAGTCTAAGATCACACAGCAAAATCAAGTCTACAGATAGTTTGTTGGGCTTTTTTTGCTTTGTGGTCCTCTTGCTGTTGCAAAAGACAAAGCCTGCTCTCAAAGCCTGAATAACATTTATCTGAGCCTTTGACGTATTATACACAAGTCATCTTCATGTGGTAAATGGCACACGAGCATCTCTCAGAAATCCCAAACAGCAGAATGGAAAAAAAAAAACAAAAAACCCACCAACCTTGAAAACACACCACCACAAAGCTTTCAAAGAGTTAATAATTTACATCACATATATCTCCACGTGCAACCTCTGATGACATCCAAGAGCACTCCCAAAACTAAATGTATAAAACATCTTGCAAAATTAGTAAATGAAATCAAGCTATCAAATTTGCAATATTTGAAGTGGCACAATGCACCTAGTTATTAGAGAATGGGAATAAGCCCAGGCTTAGCCACACTGAAATCATGCTTATGCAACCTTTCATAATGATTTCCTCACCAACAACCAACCAGAGATTTTTAATGGAAATTTTTACTTGCAAAGTATTTCTACAATAGTCTTCTAAATCTAATAGGATCGATGATTAAAACTATTGAGGAAATCTTCTCCAAAAAAGAATGATGTATCAATTTTCATAACTAGTTATGTAGTAGTAATTTTCATAACTCTTAGGTAAAATGCCTGGATAAAGTTTTTGTTCTTGTTTTTAGTGCTCTGGTAATAATTCCTGTTCCTTTCGCTCTTTCTACTGGAAAAGGGATTAATTGAATTTTAAGGAAAAAGCTGAACACAGCATTCTCAGACTTGATTCTTCTTCAAATTATGAACAGGAAGGAATAGCAACTGAGCTGTCAAAACCACTGAGGGAAGGTAAACCACTAAACAATGCAAGGCAACCACTAAAAGGGGCAAGGCTCAAAAAAAAAAAAAAAAAAAAGGATTTATTTTGCATTTCTTTTTCAAGCAGCATAGACATTACACCCCTGGAAATATTCAAAACGGTGTAGGTAAACTTGGTGAAAATGAAGTCATTAATTCCTATAAAGCTGTAGCAAGTATCTAACAGACTCACAACATAGCCCCAAGTTCATCATCATAGCCAGATATTAGTGCAACAAATGGCCAAAGTCCGCAGTGGAAGCCAGTAGCATGCACCAAGCCAGAACAACTCACCATTATTTTAGAAAAATGGGAAAGCTGAACACAACCAGTGATTTTGGGTGGCGTATAGCAGTGAGGTATTCCTTGCGTCAGTAAGAGAAATTCATTTGAAATCCCTCTCTTCCCCCCTTCTGGTATTTACCTCTTCCCTCTCAAGTTTCTTTATTCTCTGCACAGTAAGAAAAAGCAGAGCGTACGTTATGCATAAATTCATGACAGAGAACACTGTTTTAGAACAAAGCTCCCTTGCGTGGGTGCATGTCTATAAAATAAAAGGCTTTGTTACTCTACTGAGTACGTATCCACAGCCAGGAATCAAATCAGATCTCAAAACTTTATTTTGACAGCTACACGCAGTTATATTTTCACCAGAGGCTTGACTTCCACATTAATACCTAGATTTTAGTGATATCATCACAAGATGAATCAAAACTGGCATCTGAAGCAAAAGTAGTATTAGTAATAGCTAGGGAGGAGAATTCTCATCTCTGAAATCGGTAATTTATTTTAATTACTTTACAAAGTTACCAACCACAGGGAGAAATGAGTCTGTTCCCAACTCATATTAAGAAACTGTCCCTTTATGATACAGAATTGCTCAGCTCTACATAATAATTATTTTGTGTTGCACAGCAATATTAGATATCCCTTCTCCAGAGGAAGCCTGCAAATACTGTTGGTGTTACACTTTTAGAAGTTAGAGAAAATAACCTGTAGCAATGCTGCCAGCTTGTACAAACTGCTGTAAACAACAGAATCCAACCACCAACACAAACGTGTTACGAAAGAATCTGCTCCATCCTTTGCAGAATCAGAAACGCAACATTTTCTCTGCGCTACACATTAATTCAGTTTATTAATTGGAAGACTGCACAGTGCAACGTGAAGTTTGATGCTGCAAACAACCCTTATATATCACGCGAACGTTTTGCACCGTACTACGGATTTATGGCATGAAAGACTTTGATTCCGCATAGCCCTATCTGTCTTTCCTACAGATGCACCCCCATAGGCACTTCAATGTTATATAAACTCCTTAAGAGATGAAGATTATTCTGTAACTTCCCCAAATCATCCTCCTTTAAGCAAGCATTACCTAACAAAGATGCATTATGCAGCTCAGAAATACATTAGATTCCTGGGTTTCTACTAGATGCAAGCATAAAAGAATACCTGCTAAGTATTTTCAGATATTAAATAAAGACAAGCAAAGCTGGATAAGTGCAAAAGGGAAGGATAACTGGCATCAAGTAACAGGTGCCTGACTGTACATAATTCAAAGTCAGGCTTCAAACAGGGTGCACAGCCTTCCTGGCAAAATGGAAACGCCGCTTTGCACCTCGCTGTGGAAGTTACCCCTAGGAAAGCGGCTTCAAACATCTGCGCCAATTACACACATACACGGGCAACCCAGGCACCGCATCGAGAGACCATTCAATTCATCTGAAAGAAAACAAACCAGAGCCTTCAAAGGTGAGCCTGCTTTTTTTTTTCTTTTTTTTTTTCTTAAAAAAAGAAAAAAAAAAAAAAAAAAAAAAAAGAAAAAAGAAAAAAAAAAAAACACAAGAAAAATAACCCACAAGAAAGTTATACTTCACTACACAGAAACATTTGTCACGCCGCCCAGCACTGACAAAATCCGGATGCACTCAGAAACTACAAGGAGCCTCACAGCTGGCAGCGAGGATGAGGAGAAGAATTCGATCCCCAGTCGCACACGCACGCACACCCATAGGAAGTCTCACACACGTACAGACAGACAGACGTATGCTTGCAGACGTCCTCCTCCTCCGAGGCCGGGGCCGCCGGAACCTCCCGGAGCCCACGGCGGGCGGAGCGGGGAGCCCAAGGTTACGGCCCGGAGCTGTGGAGCCGCTCCCAGCGAAGGACGCGATGCCGCCCGCCGCCCCCAACGGCCGCCCCGCGCGCAACCCGCCGCCGCCTTTTACCTCAGCCGCCGGGGCGCACGCCGCCGCCGGCCCCGCCGCGCCGCGCTGCGCAGGGTGGCCGGGGCCGCGCCGAGGCGACGACCTCCTCCTCTTTCCTCCTTCTCCTCCTCCGCACACTCTGCCTGTGTGTGTGCAGCCCGCCCGCCTCGCAGCGGCGGCGGCGGCTCCTCCTCTCTTCCCTTCCCTTCCCTCCCCTCCTCCCCCGCCGCCGCCGCGCCCGGCTCGGCCCCCGCAGCGCGCAGAAGAGCGGGAGGGAAACGGGGAACCCCCACCGCCGCCGCCTGGGAGAACGGGGCTGAGCCGGACCCCGTTCCGCACCCTCGGCTGCGGCCGCCGCCGCCACCTCCTCCGCCCGCCGCCGCGCAGGGCCGCGGGCAGCGCATGGCAAGTGGGCGGCGGGGCCGCGGGCGCGGAGCTCCGCCCGCGCCGCCCCCACGCACGGCCGTGCTCAATTCTTATGGAGCACGCAGGCATGTGTATGTATATACACGCATACGCCTCACAGACTGTCTGCGTGGGCGGTGTTTCGACGAGGATGCCCGTGCCGGCGTGACTGTGTTTACTACATGTTTTTAAAGGCGATTGAATGGGCGTGAAAGAAGCCCCCCCTCCCCGCGTTCCCTGCTGCGGCCGGGCCTTCCGAGCTTGACAGGAATGCACCGCCGGGGAGAATAAAGACTGGGGAGAGGGGTGGTGGAACCCCGGTTCTCTCAGACTGAGGGGAAGGTTTGCAGACAGCGTTACCATACTGCAGGAGCCGACTATCTGAGTCCACAGATGATCATGAAAGAAAGGGTCCAGGGTGAAAAGCGCCTCGTAAAGTCTTCTGTGGTAATCTTGAGTTCTGGCCGTGCCTTAAATCATGCTGTGAGGTCAGCTGCCTTTTTATATCGTTATGATTTTTCTTCAAATTCTTGTCTCCAAATTGCAGGGGGACCACTTGAGGTTCATTTGAAGCAAGAAGCAGCTCGGCTTGCTTGGCCTGTGTTGGGTCCCTCTGGGTGCACCCACAGTCAGGAATGTGGGATCCCCTCTGCAGATACCCTGACTGCAGACCACTGCCACGTTGCTGGCCGTGTAACACCCTGCTCCCTGTGCCACTGTTTGCTGTCATTGCGTGCCCAGTGACAGTTTTCCCTCCCTCCTCTGGCTTTTTGTGACAAGTCTTTTCCTCCACATCTAGAAAAAACATAAACGCCCACAAAGACAAACAAAGTGCAGAGTTTTACAACCAGAGCAGGTTCCTTGTCTGCAGCCACCCTTTTGGACTTTATCATTAGCAAACTGCTGAGGTTGGCCTCACAGGGCTTTGGGCTGGGCCACCTGAAAGTGCCACTGACACCAAACCTCTGATAGCACTTGGGAGTAAGAAAGGATGGCTAACCCTGCTTGGGGACATGACCTGGGGTAAACTGAGGAAGCTGTGGAGAAAGAGCTGAGAAATCAAGCATAGAAAAACTAATTTTGCTAGATTGTCATAAAGGTGTTGAACTGCCATGAACTACTCAGTGTGACAGCACAGCAGCAGGCACTTCCATGGACAAATGACAAAGTTTATATCATTCTGTACCACAAACTACGAAGTTCTAGCATGAACTCTATTGGTGCTAAATGCTGTACCACGATACGATAGAAATTGTTCTGCCTCTGAGAGCTGACATGGTGCTCCTGGAGCTGCCATGGAAAGGAGGTGAAGAGAGCAAAAGCAACAGTGACACGATTTCTGGGACTGCCTATCAGCACAGCACACCTTCCCACTGAGACTTTTCTATCTCTGAGGTGTTATTCTAAGCGGATGTTTTTATTTGCTTGTGTCTACTCAATTAGAAATTCCTCACAGGCATGGTGGTAAAAGTAGGTATTCAGAAATATATGAAGGGAAATGAGCCTACAGATAAGGCTTAGGTAAGGTATATTGTGCCAAAGGAAGAGCATAAAGAAAACACCAAAGGAACAGGAATGAGAAGTGCATGAGCTGGATGAATGGCAGAGCAGTAGTTATAGCCAGTGAGGTTGGAGGACATTAGATTTAACATGAGATGGACATGGGACTAGGGAAGAAGGGTTTGTTTGTCATTCCAGGAAGTGCTTGTCTCTAAATAAATGAAATGGATACATGACAGAGCACTGAAACAAATTGCCAAGAGAAGCTGTGGAGTCTCCTTCTATGGACATGAATCCAAGATTCATCTGGATGCCTACCTGTGCAACCTGTTGTTGGGTACATGCTTGAGCAGTCGGGATTGGACTCAATATCTTGAGGTCTCTTCTAACTGCTGGGACTCCATGATTTGCGTGTATAGATATGAAGGTGTACATACCCTTCATGTCTTTTTCATAGCTGTTGGTGATGAGTGACATGTATTTTTTATTGGTTTTGGAGTATGTTAATTGTTATAAAAGATAAAAGTAATAATGACAATTATTTTAATTCTGATGACGTATAATGACTTACTCGCTAGCAAACACTATTTGACTCTCACTAGAAAACTTGTGTGGTTTGAGTTCAGGCCTCTAGAGCTTGCAACAGCTCTAAGTGTAGGTAGTATTCTGGTTCTTAATGGTATCTGCCTTTTCTCATAATTTCTTCTTCACCCACAAGAATGGCTTCTGCGTGACAATATGCCATGGTTGATCTATGCAAGGACGTTTTATTCCAGGATTAAATTCAGGCCTATTATCTTTTTAAAACCACACACACACACAAAAATAGAAAAACTAGAGACTTGAAATGTTTAAGTAACCACTTGAAATGCAGACAAGGAGTATTATCTCAGAATTAATGAAAGTACAGTTTCTTTACAAAAGACCCTACTTTGTTCTCATGCACATTCTCTGAAGTCACTTACATGACCTGATGTCTCTCATTAGTTGAAAGTAAGGTGGTCAAAGGAAGTTATCAGGGCTGTGGCTCTGCAAGAATACTGCAGGTACTGACAGTGTAAGTTTTAACAGCAAGTGGACTTTGCATCTGAAGGAATGGAAATAAGGCCATACAGAGGATCAGAGAGTCTCCCATGGAGCCTTAAGTGATAGGGTCAGCCCACAGATCTAGGTCAATTCCAGCTTTACAAGTTTTGTTGTGCTACAACTTTGTTTATAAACTAGACTTCTAAACAAGCTGCAACTGATGATGACACTTTCATCCTTGTTTCTCCACCAATATCCTTGTGACTTCAGCAGCGCTTCCAATGAATTGAGGAAAAAAATGTGTGACTTAACCAGTTTGGAGTAAGTTAGGAATGAATCTGGGAACTTCAAGCTTGTTCTTAAATTGAGTTGCTGATTTGCTGTGGACAAGATACAGATGTTCCATTTCTTTTTCATCCTTGCAAAACATTAGTATTTTCCTCACTTGGAAGGACTTCTCAGCGCAGGACGTTTTTCAGTTCTTGTGTTGAAAGATTACATGTAAAAGTCTGTCAGTGCTGAAGATGGCACCTTGGCAATTTAGAAGGTTTAGGAAAAGGTGAGCAGTGCTAATAATTCACATAAGTTGAAAACATAGTGCTGCAGGAAATACAGTAGAAGAAGATGTAACCTCTGAAGTGATTAGCTGAAGCAGATAGAATTTAATATGGCTGCCTCCATGGGAGGTAGGAAGCCACACCACACAATTGTGTTGTCTAAAAATTACAGCTTTCCTCAAAGAAATTAGCTCAATCAGAAAAATTACCAAATGCATTCTTTGATAGGTTTGTAAAGTCACTGGAGTCTTCCATTTTCATTTCTTACCTAACATCAGAGTGCAAGACACTTCAGAACCACAAACCTACTATGTGTCAGAATATCCACACAAATGAATTTGTTTTTTGTTGTGGGTTTTTTTCAGGTTCTCCTAAGGCAAAATTTTCATTGGTTATCACCATACTCAGTGACTGAAAGTGTGGATTAGATGTAGAAATACGGTAGGTATGTAAAGTTCAAAAATTCAGTGAGAACATGGAAGCTGTAGTTGTTCTCTATTAGCTCACAGTTAGACAAGATCCATATAGCCGGTGTTGACCTACCATGCGTTGTTTTTCCTACCGATTTATACCACCTCTTGATCTGATCATTAACTTCTTTATTTCTAAGCCTAGATGTTTCTGGTAGAAATATGTTGACATGAAATACTAAGAAACATTTTGTCTGCTTAACAAAGCATAGTTAAGCAGTCAGCTCAGAACTGGCAACACAAGGCATTTTTCCTCAAGCACAGTCTTCAGCACATCCAAGCTTTAGAGGACATTAGTTATTTTTTTCAACACTCATCTGCTGTCATCCTGCACATTGCACAAAAACTGCTTCCTATGTCACAGGTAGTACTTGGGGATGACCACTCTGCCTTTGGTTCCTACTGGAACCTGCATTAGGATGATGGCTCAAACTGATACTCCTCATGATACAGCTTGATTACCCTGGGCTCAGTGCTGTGCACAGTAGCTACAGTGCTTGTAGCAACAGGACTTCTGTTCTGCATGCTGGAAATCCCTGGAAGGACTTCTGCCAAAGGGCTCTACCCAATGTGTTATCATCTGCCACTAACAGTACTGTGGTTGATATTGATGGGTAAATCTCTGGTCAATAGCCAAAGCATCCACTTACATCAATGTTTTTTCCAAGTCTTATATTGCAGCCAAGTCTGTCTATCTTTAACGCAAAAGGCAATCTTGTAGTTAGTTATTCAAGAACTCAATTGCAGATTGAAGAAAAAATGCATTGATTTTTTGTCTTCTTTAAAAATATATATATATATATTTGTGTGTGTGTGTGTGTGTGTGTGTGTGTGTGACAAAGTCAAATAATTGTGGTTAAAATGCCTTTTTTTTTCCCCCCATAACTCTTTCTTGAGCATTGCTGAACCATTTTATTGCAGCCTGAGGTAGACAGCAAGCTTGGAATATTTTAGTCAGGGCAGTTAAAATTTTGGCAAAAAAACTGAAAGTGCGAGGCAGTTTTAACTGTAGATGTCACTACCAGCTCTCCCTTGCAAAATGCTTGGCTGCACAGGTATTTTGGTTAGACAGGACACAGCATAATGGGAGAGATTTTCCTCTGAAACTTTCATTTTTTGCAGCATATTTTTCAAGATTTTTCGCTTTCCACATCTGTGAATACCATCCTGTTCCAGACCATTCATGATTCTGATCATTTATGTCAGCTATGATACACTTGTGCTGCAGACGCACGCCATACCAAGTGCTTTGATATAGAAAAAAACTGAAGTTGCCTTATTAAGCATTAGCTTGCTTGACAAACAAGATCTCTTCCAGTATCTTATCCCTGATTCATAATGAAATAAAATAATCTCTGTTAATTAGCTTCTTCCTAGGCTTTTCAGGAAGCTTAGACACATTCAAAAACACATGAATAGGAACAAGTGGGAACATAAGGAATGTTTCTCCTCTGCCTACGACAAAATATTAATGACAAGCAATGCAATTATTGTTTTTGATGTCTTACATATTAAATTGAGTGAATATTACTGCTCAAAAGCATGGTGGGAATCTACTCAGAATACTAAATAGTCTCCTCATTGTATTGCAACATATTTGTCTTCAGTCTTGGACTCCAAATCTACTGAATGCAGTAGAACAGAAACATGTGGCTAGAGAAGACTTCTCTAGAATTTGGATTATGCAGCAGAGACAAAAACAGAGCTTTCATGATAACCAACTGTAAGAAATCTGTGCTGAGAACTTCGTTAAGTATGAATGAAAAATGCAAAGATTTGTTAATTTAGGATTTTCCAGACTGAAGGGAGAGTTAAACCCTAAAAGAGGACAAAGTAGTCCAATCTGTGAATTTTTCTGGTTGATTTTTTAGTTTAGCTGTTGCCTGTTCCCTGTTTTCAGTACCATTAAAAGTTATTCAACACCCAGTATTCTGATATCTCCATACTTGTCATTTGGTTTATTATAAAATGTATGGATAGGAAATTAAGCAGGAAATTTGAAGACGCTCACTAAGAGCATTAGCAGCAAGTACTTGCAGCAGCTATGCAATTGGCACAGTGAAGAATAGAGACCCTTTAGTCTGTTGTTTTTCAAGATTTTATCACGGATTATACGATGTTCTGCTTGCAATAGAAGCTTCCTTCCAGACCTATGTCAAATTATACAGAATCTTCTCTGTATTTTCTTTTAAATTTTCCAGAAAAACTGACTTAACTAACAACACTACCTTGTATTTCTCTCCTGTTGGCATACCTTTGTGTTCTTCCTTTTCTAGGGCTTAGGTTTTTTTCTCTTTCTCAAAACTTCCCTGAGAAATTGTGGCGTGATATCATCGGTCTTACTGAAGTGCAGTCAGCCTTGATGTCATCTCTGTCATTTGTGTGGTCCAAGTCTAAGAGCACGTAGAGCACGCAGTTGCTTTCCATGCTGCACCAACATCAGAGATGTCCCTTGAAAGTGACATTGTGAGTGTTCAGGCTGTGACTCTGGATAGCAAACAAGGATCACATCAGCAAACTGCCTGAACAGCCTTGGTATTTTAATTCTGCTGTTGCTTGACACATTTTTCCTCTGGTACCACTGCAAAAGTTAGTGACGTCAAAAGGACTTGACTGTTTTTCTCCATGAAGGTGTGCAAGCCCACTGGGAGTCAGCCAAATGTATTTTGTATGACAGCAAGCATGAGTTGTTCACCCTGTTTGACAGTCAGTGACAAAGCACAAGGCTGTCTGCTGGCAAAGAGGGACACTGGAAAGGACAGTGCAGGGCACCTCTATGCCAGAGAGGCCTGAATATGTTAATGCCACCTACTGCTGAGCCATCTGCAGGTTATTACATGATAGTGACTTGATGGACAGTGACTTATTAAAAAGAAGTCCCACCATATCCACTGCACAGGCTTAAGCGCAGTTCCTGCTGTGCTGCTTTTTATCTACTCACCTGATTATCAGCAGTTGTTTTTAATTTATTTACTAGCAGTGACACATGGCAGGAGTCCACAAATGCAGAAGACAGCAGCTGGTTGAGCCCCAAAGGAACCACTTTTAACAAGTAGACAACAAGCTACACTTTGGTAGGTGCAGAGCAGGCTGGTCACTTGAATGCTAATACATCTGCTTTCTGCAGATGTTACTGTGGTAGGGGCAGCGAGAATGTGGCATTAATGCAACCTACTGAGGAACAGTGGGACAGGGTTACAGGAGGTCCCTTTTAAGCACAAGCAACTGCAGTTACCGGTCTTCTCCTTCTTTTTGATATGAATAGTTGCCACATCATCTTCTTGAGTAGCTAAGCTACAGATGAGTAATTCTGAGTGATTTGTCTATTGTCTAGTGTTGAACAGAGATCAACTCTGCAGTATCTCACAATGGTTAATACTGTTACTGATCCCAGAGGTACTAGGGTAACTAGAAGGCTACCAGTGGCTTTAAAACAAATAAAAATAAATTGTTGCATCTCTTCTCTACATTAATGGTCCTTAAACCTGTATCTTGATGTACAGTAAGCAACATGTTCTTGCTGAGGAGTGGGCAGTAATTTCCACCATCAGGCCAGTGACAGACAACATCACACGGACAACAAGCTGTACAAGAAACAAAATGTGATGGCCTTATTAGCAGCCTTAATCAGTCAATGGCCTTCTCCTCAAGCTGCATAACAGGATTTTATCTCCTGACCCTTAAGAACTTACACTGGATGGGCTTGAAGGAGCCTGAGAAACACTGTGGTGATTGCAAACAGCAAGAGCTGAGACACAAATGAAGGTGCCCACTTCCCTCAAGTACAGACATGCTATCAGAGGCATATTTCCAATCTTTGTGCCCACCATTGCCTCATAGGGCTGTTTTTCCCCTGATTTTAGAGAACAAGATATTTCCTGCTAGCCAAGTCGATCCCAGGTTGAAAACTCAACATGACTAGCCTCAGAATATATTCAAAACAAACAGTAAACACTGCTATTTGTGTTTCCATCTTAGTCATCCTCCACTCATCCTCGCTTTCCACCATCTGCTACTACAATCTCTAACTCCAGACAACTTCCTGAAAAGGAAGGATCTCTACTTGTGGGGCAGTGAGTCTACCCAGCGGCACTGAGGGATTTGCAGGCACACAGCCAGGTGTGTGCCAGCTGCCTTCCTTTTCCAAGCACTGCCAGAAGCAGGTGAAACATGCATCAAGTCACCTGGCCTCAGCAGAAGTTAGAGACAACGTGCAGGAGATGTTAAGGAAGTGAACTTGGGCAGATAAATTACCGGTGCAATTTCACTAGTTTCACCAATTCCAACAAGGATGGATTTGGTCCAAGAAAACAGCAAGAACATGACCCTTCACAAAGTCAGAGCCAGGGAATCAGCATTATATGCTACAGCTCACATTTACAGTTCTGCACATGCACTAGGACATTAGCTCTCAATTGCTCATCTTCAGTTCTCTAACTTGGTAGTATCACTTCTCAGACTGAAACCCTAATGAATGCTTGCCAGTTCTTGTAAGCACACTAAATTTCATAATTTAAACATGTTTTGAGGCTCCAGAGAAAAAAAATGTACATCAGTGAGTACCAGCCATCTGGAAAGCTTTAGAGTCTTATTTTGCTCATTTGTTTGTTTGCTGCTCAGTTACAACAGTACTGGAAGTGTAATTTTTTTTTATTTTTTTTTTAAATTATTATTATTTTTTTTTTTATTTAAGGTTACAGCTTGGGTTTTGACTACCAAATGAAAACATAGCTCATGCAGGAATAATTCACTGCTTTGAAACGTAAATGATTTCTGAATGATAAATGAGGTTTGTAGTTGTGCCTATACCATTATGAACTGTTAATTCTTCCTGATGCTGCTTGCAAAATTCCATTTTTCTCCTCCCTCCCAAGTTGCAAATGAGGAGTAGGATCTTGAAATTAGGGTAGAAAGGAAGAGACAGAAGCAGCCTCACCAGTCAGCTAATCAAAAAAAATTATTGGTCACAATATATATAAGCATTTTTAAAGCTTCAAAATAAAAACTAGGAGCCAACATGTCAGCTTCTGATACTGAGAAGATCTCAGCTGCCCTCAGACTGTGGGAAGATTGGGACGCATTGTTATGGATTACAGAGGATGTCAATCACATTAGAAGAGTATGATGCTATAGACCCTTGTCCCATGTTGTTTTGTTGCTTACAGCCATAAGCACTTCTTAAGCTACAGGAGATGAGGTACAGATGTGAGCAGAAAAACAATCTGAGAGATGAAGCTCTGTCACAAGCTTGCACTGTCAACACACTGTCATGCATACCAGGCACCCCTCAAAACAAGGAAGGTTACAATCATGAAGGCAACATTTTAACTAACAGGATTTCAAGGTGTTAGTATAAGCAAAAAAAAAATTCAAAATACCAAGTAATTCTTGAGTTCCTAAAGATCAATTAGTGTTTTCTGTTCTACGCAGCTACAAAGCTTGTCCATAGACTAGAAGACTGACACCACTCCTACTGAGGTCCAGTATAGGACAGTACAGTGACATTTCATAATATAACAGCAATGACAAGTAATTACAGAATCAGAGGGGTTGAAAGTGACCTCTGCAGATCATCTGCATCATCCACAGCTAAAGTAGGTTCCCTAGAGTCAGTTAGCTGAAGTTATTCCACATACAAATGATACAGATGTTTAATAATAATAATAATAATAATAATTTCTAGATTGTTTCCAGTTATGGCCAGAAAATTCCTCTTTTAAATATTCTCCTAAGGTCAGTATTTTTGATCACACTATGTAAATCTAGGCTTTGACTAAGAAAACCTGCATTGTTTGAAATTATAGATACAAAATGCCTTCTAAAGATGTCCTTTAGAATACATAATGATCCCAGCCTGGGTTGCACAGTAAGTTTAATACTGCAGTGTGTGCCAGCTCTGCCTGTGTACAAAATCAAAACAGCTTTAAATAATAATAAAATAAATAAATAATAAAATAATAATAAAATTGGGTTATTCCTTCCACACTCACACCTATTTTTTTTATTTATTTATACTTGCTGACATTAGTTTATGTATCATGTTATTCATTTCTTAACACATGCTTTTAAGTGTTACATAATTTTGTTTAGAGAACAAACAATGAGAAACGGATTTGAAGTGTGTGCTTTGACTTAAAAAAGCAAAACTAAACAACAACACAAAACACCTACAATTTTCAGTGTCTTCAGTGTCAGCCCTGCCAACATCAAGGATGGTGAACAAGGCCTAAAGTGAGAGAGTAAGTAGAATGCTATAAATTAGATTGCCTCTCAGGACTGTCATTTGTTAAACGGGATCACAAAACATCATATAGATAGCGGAACAGCAATAGCATTTTTAAAAGTAAAAGACAACTTGCATGTTCCTAATACCTTAGCATTACCTTAACAGGAAGGACAAGCTGATATTATTTTTTGTAACTGACGCTTCAAGTATGATTGTCCCCATCACTTAAAGAAAAAAGAGCAGAATGAACTGAAGATCAGCTCCAGATTCAATTGTATCATCACCATATAATTGCTGCTACCAGGGACAGGGGAAATCTCTGTGTATGGAGGCTCTTTGCACAGAGTTAAAACAGACATTCTTCATCTTTCTTCCCCAAGCATGTTTCCCAGAAAACAGAGGAGAATGGAGAAAAATAATTAGAACCTCTACCTTTCAGCAGATGGATAATCTACAAATTCACCTAGCCTGAATACGAACACAACCATAAACATTGGCTTTTCTTTTTCCTCGCCCTGATAAAGGCTTAGTATTTCCTGTGAGTGCTCTCCACAATGATGAGGATCTCTTATGCTAACGGCCAGCACATGCCATGATTTCTGGACAACACGGACGTAGTGATAGTGGGTGTTTGTTTTGCTTTCTTTTATTTTTTTATGTTGTTATGTTCTTTTTGTTTGGTTATTTTGAGTTACCTACCTAAATGAGAAAACAGAGTCATAAGAATTGAACACAAATATAGGCGTGGAGGGAGAAAGACTAATACAATAAAGATAACTTCTGTGGAAAAAGAAAGCAGCGCAAGCAGATGAAGGAGAGAACATAAAAGAAAGAATAATGACAAGGAAGAGGACATGGTAGAAAATAAGAGTTAAAATATGCTACATTAAAGCAAAAGCAACAATCTGCTATATAAAAAAAAAAGAAAACAGAGAAGGAACAAAATAGAAAGGAAGACAAAAATACACAAATTTATTCCAAAGATAATTAATAGGCTGATAAAATGGCAAATATAGAACAAAACTAAATGTCCTTTAAAAGGCAAGATATGTCCTTGGAGGAGATGGCAGCAGAGTTACCTTTCCATTCTCTCTTCCCCACCCCTCCAGCAACATCTCAGGCGAAAACTGTAGGTGTTGAGTAAATTTTTAATAGAGAGCATAAATGATTTACATGCTCACAGCAGTGCATCCCTCCTTCCTCTAATATCAGTTAAATTCTTTCACCAAGTATCAAAGCCTTGATCGCCAGCATCACTGCTGTAAATAACGCTAGTCCTTTATTTCTTCTGTACCTTCTGATATTTCTTTACTCACTGTCAAGCTCTAATTGAGAAATTTCTCTTAAAAATGTATTTTAGTGGAACATGGATACCTAATCTAAAAAAATGTTTATACCCTTAGGAGGAATAAAGAACAACTGTTAACATTTGCTTGATTCCAGAATTAATATTTGTATGATCTTACATCTGAAGCTGAACACACATGAATGCTTTTGGGTGTAGCATAATAAAGAGGTGGTTGCTAATCTTAGCAGCACCTCATGTAGATTAGACATTATAATTGATGCTTACAGAACAAGACCCAGAGAAATTAATTTTATGTTGCTCCAATTTCGCTGGTTTAAATTAAAGAGTGACATGAACTCCCTCTGCCATGGGAAACAAACAAAAAAGTGCACATATTCATGCACAGCAGTTGTTTTTATTTGTTCTCTAAGAGAGGGTGGGCGTCTTACTACTGCTCAGGTTGAGCACTCCCTAGCTCAGTGCCCTGTGATCTAGCTGTATCAGACATGAGCCTCCCTCAGTTTCTTTAGGGTTATCACACTTCCCCTTGCACTCTCCTTCTCTTCTTGTACACCATCCTCCTCCAAGTATTCAATCTCCAGGATCTTAAAAAAAAAAAAAAAAAAACATGTGTGCACTGATGTCTCTTCCTATATTTCCAGTAGCATTTCACTCAACTATCTGGCTTCATGCAGAAAGCTGAGGAGAGGAGGACCTTAACTAAAAGACAAATACTGTTGTTTCTTTCTCTTGTTTCTTTTCTCATGAGCTTGCTCACGTGCCTTTAATGACCAACCTGGATAGACCTGCTGGCACCACACTGTGCCTTCAGTAAAGGAGACTGCCAGAGACAAATGGTACTGACAATTTATACTAGTTGGGCTGAAATTTATATATTGGGATAGATAACTGAAATAATCTGAATATTATATTATACATAGGAGACAATTGACTTTAGAGTCTATAGGCACAAGTGCAAGCAGTGTAAATCTTTATATCTCGAGAGCCAGGAACCTAATTCAACCAGAGCTCATCAATGAAAGCCTGAAGTAAATGGAGCAGCTCAAAGATTGTACTGAGGTACCTAGCATTAGCCTGCTTCTCCCCAAGAAGTATCTGTCCCCAAGAGAAGGCTCATGGCTTTGAATTGTGCCAGATTCAACACTCTAAAATACTCCTGACGTGAAATGCGAGAAACCTTCAAATCATTCAACTTAGATGGCTCAATGTACTGACTTCTCTGAACCATTTTCTCAGACATTTGTCTCTAGGCACTGTAGAACGCATCGAGTTGACTGTGTGAGGTTTGTAGTAGCAGAGCATCCAGAGCTAATTTTTCTCTCCCATGTTGCACAACAGCCATTACCGCAGTATAAGTTCCATATGTCAATGCAGATAAAGAAACCATGAAAAAGAGTTTAACTAAAACAAAAATAATTCAGATTCATAACAATCAATGAGCATTTGCAGGGCTGGTATGAAATCTTGTTTTAGCAACTCTGAATTAAAGCTGGCACATTCGAAACGCTCTAAAATTGTACTTATCTGGAAAGTCATAAAAGAGGGAACACCAATCACTAATGTTTGAAGAAAGGAAAGATCAGGTAAGAGGTTTTTGTGTATGGAATCCCCAATTAAATATTGGCAGAAAAAGGATGTGACAGAAGTAACAGCTGGGAAAAAGCTTTTAATCAGAACTCCTGGTTGTCTGAAAAAAGTGTATTTCTCCACTTTCTAAAGTTTGACTGTTTCTTTTTTTTCCCAGAAGTTATTGTGAAACTCTGTGGTACAGTTTTCATAGTCTACTTCAAGCCTTGAAAGAAACTTTCATTTTCCCAACTTTACTTGCTTCAAAAGATGTAACAGTAATAATCAAGTTCTCTTTGTGATCCTGCTCTCTTCTTTTATCATATCTAGGTAACCATAATTTGAATAAATTAGTATTTCTCATCTCTCTCTCTAATCATTTGGCCTACATTTTGATTCTGTTTTTATACAGTGATTCAGATGTTATGATTATCAAGATATGGAAGGAAAAGAAAAACTTGTTCTCATAGAATGAATAAATGGGCAATAATATCCTGTGCGATTTTCCATCAGGCCCGAAGAGACATCAGCATAGCTTAAACTGTTCTAAACTCTCAGGTCTCATCTGTGGATTTTTGAATTCTGTTCAGTTAATCCAATACAGGCTTTTAAGTTGTTGATGCTGATTAAAACAGGAGCAATACAGTATAAGAAAGTTTGTCCAAGAGTATTGAAGTAATAGTCACAGTCTGTCTAAACACACGGATACGGTTAGATGGTATATGATATGCATATATAATATGCTTCAGTACTTAATGTTCACATTGATGCAAGTAAAGATGCCCCAAAGGTCACTTTCACATAACTTCCTACTTCTTAACGTATCATCTGGAACACTGTTGGACTCTGTGGTAGAGCAATAATCTAATTACTGCTGCAAATCTTGTACTCTTTTGGTCTTGTCTTTATGCATACTGGAAATCAAGTGTATATGCAAACGCAGACCTACAGAATCACTGTGAACTACAGGCAGGCACTGGCATCACAGCAGTGGGCAAATGAATATTTATTGCAACTTGAGATAACTTCAGCGCAGAATGCAATTCTCACACTTGTATTCAGAAGTCACATGCACTGTGTCACACCAAGACAGATTGCAGAGCAGGGTGTTCACAGGGGATGCCCCAGCATCATAGGTCACACACCTTCATGTGTAGTGACCTTCCCGGTGAGAGCACAACTTTGTCCTTCCCCCAGGCTGTATTACCAAAGAATACCACAACAAAACAAACTAGAAAAACCTAGGGCTCGATATGTTCAGTGTATTAGAGTCAAGTTCATCCAAAAAAGTCTAAAACCAAGAACATTTTTCTGCCTTATACATATTTCTAGCTCAAAGTGCACATTTTTCTTTTGCTCTCAAATCCTTTCCTATTTATACCCTTCTTCAACAGCTGTCCCCTATTCCCTGTTGAACATCCATTTTCCCTTAAGATGGATAATTAATTTAGAACTCCAGGCAGTAAGACATAGGTGAGAAACCAGCTTTCCTGGTGTTGTCTTTCTTTTCTTAACCATTAAATTGTGCAATTCTGCCTAACGTTTGCATGAGAACAGGGGAATACATCCAAAATGAAAACCAAAGTGTTACGCTAGCATAATGAAACAGAGAAGGAATTCCAGATGCTGTATTATTCTACTGCAGTAGAAGTTCATCACTGGTTCTTAATATTGTAGAAGTGAAGAACTGTCAAAATGGAGCTTGATGAGCCGTATTCACTTAAGCAATCACATGCTTTCCCAAGTCAATAGTTTAGAATCGCTTTCTGGAATCTCAGATACAACAGTAGTACCTTGGAGAATTGTTTCTTACATTACAACAGACCATCCTCTTTGAGTTTATTTAAACATTTTGTACACGCGCCCTACTTTGCCATCCTGAAGACTGCTGGTTACCCAGTCAACCTCAGTCCATTTTTATTAGAGATAATGGCTACAAGTGGACATCTTGGTCTCACAAAAAAAAGTTGTTGTTCCTAAGGGAACAGCCTTGATCTTTTGTCTGAACTGATCTTAGGATGTTGCTGCCCCTTACAAAGAAACTCATCTTGTTTGACTGGATAAGAAAGGCAAAACTGGGGAAGACTTGAAGCCATTCTACTTTGACAATGGGTTGAAATCCTTGATTCTCCGAGGACCTATTATGTGAGATACTTTTTTCACTGTTCTTGACATCTTAGCACTCACAACAAGCTTCCCTTGACCTAAAGGAAGCTGAAAATATAAGCAGATACTGCAACAGAGTGCAGGTGTCCCAAGAACAGGCGACTGTATGTAACCAGGTACATACTGATAATTTTGGTTCTTCAGTGAAGATTGTACTGATTTCCAGTCATCAACCTAAGACTGAAGTCAAAGCCTGTTTTGTTTTAAATACATAAGAAAGGTTATTCTTAATGATGCAGTTCAGTTTGAGTAGTTTATTCCATACACATGCAAAGAGCGACTTCCGCCAGCCTACTTTTTGCATGATCTCCCTTTAGAACTAAAACCCCCATCACAACGGTGAGAAATATATTACCATTTCCCCATTGCCAATAATGTTGCAGTTTATAAAGTATTGATGCAAAAAGAAGCAGCTCATTTGTGGTGCTGTATTTCACTGTGAGCCTACTTTGTATTCTCTTTTAATAAAATCCAGGTGATTCTACCTTTCTAACGCAGCATGTGCTCACTGTCAGCTTTGTGTTTCGCAGACACTACAAGAGAAGCCTTGTGGAAATGGATTTGTGGACAAAAGCAGGAGAGGAAACTACATTTGCAGTTAATAAAAGCATCATTTGCAGATGTCCTGGCAGTGATCTCGGAATTTGGAAATACACATCTCCTTGTCAGGTAAGGCAGTTACAGTGATTATTTTTAATTATTTGTTTTTTTACTGTACAACATACTCTCTGTACAACGAAAGAGGAGCTTGCAAGCTGTGTTTAAAAAGAAGAGGGTTTGACAGCTACGACAGTAGTTAAGGGAAGATTTAAATGAAGTAATGTGTTTTTCATCTTTCATGTCTATAATTAGTTAACACATGGTGAAAAAGAGTATATAGCACGTTTCTCCACAGAAAGAAAAAAAAAGAAACAAAATCAAAAAGACAGCACTGCAAACCCACTGCTTTCTTAGCTCATCTTTTAAGAACCTGCTTCCTGTTTAGTATGCATGTAATGACAATGCAGTCAACTGAATAATTTAGAATATAGATGACAACTTTTCAGGAGAGGTTTTTATCAATGTCAGGCAGCTTCCTGTTTTTGACCATATAAAAACAATACAGGAATCACCACTAACATTCTTGGTTTTGGATCATCTTCCTGCTGTTCGGAGGGGAAAGCCTCTTTTTTTTTTTTTCTGGCAGTGAATTGGCATTGTTACTTTTAGAACTCCCTGACTGTAAATGCTGAATTAATTTATTATCATAAAAGACAAAAAGCCCTGCGTTGTGCAGACACTGCTAAAGTTGCAAAGCCAGACACTCCTGGGAAATGGTAGAATCACATTTGCGCTATCTTAATTTTGCAGGTTATTACTTTTGTGTTCTTAAGTGTAGATGACACCCTTAATGATAACAACAGATCTGCTTTCCAGTTATGCCATGTCTACTCACAAAAGTCCCAAAAGCAAGAATCCATTCCCATTCAAAGCATTTCACTTTGTTGAACATTTTTAGTGGCAGTTACATGTATGTGTAAGTAAGGTTTGTTTTAAACACTCACATGTGTAGCTGCACACAACTACTCTGCATTTTGGGATCCACACCAATAGCTTTGCTGAGGATAATTTTAAGTTAAGCAAAAGTCTAGCCCTTCACTTTGTTATTGTGTACACAGATAGCAAGTGCAAGCATCTATCCTTGCCATGTATGAAATGCCTCTGTTGAAGACAATGAACAGCTCCAAGCCAGTAAGAATTTCCTATTCATTATTTTTTTTCATGTTGTGACCTATCCTTTCACTTTATTCAGGGAAGGATATTTATATTTAAAAGCACCTTGAAATGAAGGCAAAATACCACCGAACATTCAATTTTCCCTCCTACATGCTCGTGGACATTTCTTCCCCAGCCTTTTCTTCAAGCCTTATTGTTTCCTGTTATCCACCAGTTTTGTGTAGGTACATAAGGTGCAGAGCTGTACAGTATGCTGTTGGTTTCAGTAATAGATTTAAATTTAGAAATTTTCTGATTGGAAATAATGCCATTATTCATGTGCCCTTGTACTAACTCCCAGGCTGCTATCTGGTTCTCTTGATATTATTAAATTCCTGATGCACATTATCATGGAGGTCAGTGCAGAAGGAAAGATATTACACAACTCTCAAGAACAAATCTTTCAAGGAGAAGATCTCAGACACAAAAATGTTATATCCTAATCTTGGCACAACATCTGCTGGCCTTTTACTCAATTTAAATATATACACTGCTCCCGTACTAGGAATTACTTATAGCTAAAATATCTACATTTATTTAGCATGCCTAGTGTAGTAATCAGAATACCTGGTTGTAGGAATACAAGAACAATGGATTAATGGGCTAAACCTGGGAAAATCTCAACTTATTCCTATTTTTGAAGTTACATGGAGGATTTTCACTATCTTAAATTTGTTTGCAAGTAACCTGCAGAAGTAAATATGTAAAGACTGTGATCTAAATGCAGAATTAGCTGAATGGTGGCAGTCAGTTTTCTACAGAAATATAGAATATTGTGAATATAGAACATTCATAATTTTATTGACCCTTTAGACTCACATTTAAATTTTTAATTTCTCACTAACTTAATTGCTACACCTGAGAATTATGTACAGTGTTCTCTGTCAGAGAGGGTGTTATGAAGAGGTAAAAGACTAAAACTATATCAGCACAAGAATCTATGAAGGAGTGCAGAGTAAACTAGAGATGCTTCAGGTAGCCTGGATACCAAAAATCACATCAGTCTGCACTGAGCTCCTTGCTGTGGCTGAACACCTCCTAGTCACCAAACTTATTCATGCGTCTCTGTATTGCAGTCCAGCCACTTCTGTGACTGCAATGCAGGCATAAGTCAAGGCTAACATAGTCCCCTTGGAAATGGAGAAGTTGTGCATTTGCAAATGATACGGCCTGGGACAACAAGACATCAGCTAACAGGAGTTAAATGGGACAGGATCACATGTATGCTTCTTTTAACACACCCAGATGTACAGTGCTGAGCAAATATAGTGAGTGGCACACAGCCCTGTATGAAAGATAAGGGATGGAGATTAAAATATTTTATTTGCTTGAGAGGAAAGGACTTACTGACACAAGACAGGAATTATGATGAGATCCTGTTTGCCACACAAGTACATAGCTAGAAATCAATACATTGAAATTGCTGTGACCAGAAATTAGATTTACTAAGTGAATAAAATTCATGAATACAAATGGCTTCGTGTCATGCCTTTGCATGACTGATGTAATACTAAGTTACTTTTTACTTTCTCTCAGAATGACACCTTTGAAACTAATATTTCTACTGTAATGCTGAAATATTGGTAGACTTCTCTAATGAAACAGTAATACAGACTTAGTAATATAAATATTGATGAAAAATTTCGAAATACACGAAAGTATGCAGATATTCACTTGTGGAAGTCTTTACTGATAGCTTGTTAAGCAGCTTCGTTGGGAACATAAATTTTTTCCAATCATTTCATTCTTTATTCCTTTCCCCATAAATATCAAGCCCCACACTTGCAGTGGTTATCATAATACTAAATAGATAAAAAGATTTTCTTACCAGCATAATGACAGGAGTTACTCTACAAAAGACATAAAGATGAAGAGAGAAGCTTAATGAAACAGAAACATAGCAGACAGTAGCAGGAGTGTGTGAAATTGCAGAACAAGGGGAGACACATGAGTTTCTGACTAGATTGCTAATAGAGTCGAGGAGCTTTGGAGAAGGGACAAGAGAGGAAGAACTATAAAGTATCATTATCTGATAAAACCCAGTGTATCTCATGCTAACATGCCTTTATCCAAACAAAGGACAGAAGGCCCAAAGGACCTGCTCATGTAAATCGGCATTGCACTAACAGCTCTAAAGACAACTGTTTGGGCAAGCAGAAGAAAATAAGCAGAATAAAAACAGTGAAAATAAAATGTCTCTACCCCTTATAGATTAATTTCAGATTGATCACCCTGTGATGGCCAATGAGAGCTGATAGAAAGGCCATCAGTCTGTGGTACAAACATGAAGCATGTTTGATCTATGCATACTTTTATAAAGCACATTTTAGGGATGATATTTCTTTTCTTTCTTCCTTCCCCCACTTTTTTAGGACCTAGATGCAGGAGTGCTAATTCAGAGATTGTTTTCCATGTCAGAGAAGAAACAAACAGAAATATTCTCCAGGTAGTGCTGATCCCAGTAAGAAGTTAGAGCATATGCTTGCAAGTTAGTGGGGAAAAAGAGCTTCAGTCCATATAGCTGTGTTATGTAAAAATATTTCTGTCAACCAGCAGAAAACATGCTATTCAAATTATCTGCTTTCTTATAAGTCCTCACCTAAAAGCTCAGATCTCATCTGAGCATACTAAACATGCAGTTGTTTGAGGACTTGTTTAGTCCTCAAGGCAGAGTTATGTTACAAGATTTTCATTACCAGCAGATTAAAATGAAGTTTAATGCGTATTTGCTCTTGCCAGTGCTGAACTCTCATCAAAGAGGAACAGCACTTTCCTTAGCACACTTTCTTGTGCTGTCCTGCTAGTTCAGTAGTCAGTAGTAGTTACTGTGCTCTGCACCAAAAAATTTTCACTAACCAATATTAATGCCTTCTCTGACAACGGAAGCATGCTATTGCTATTTTATAAAAAAAAAAATACATTAATAGAAACTGGGGTTTTAACTTTTGAGGATGCAGTCAGTATATAACTGTGGTTGACTTTCAGTACAGCTGGTTTCAAAATGGAATTTCAAAACGGGATTTCAGAATGAAATCTTTCTTCAAATAACTCAAAGAATGGTTAACAAGAAATTGTATTTTAAGCCTGACTACAAGTCATTCCTGAAATTGACCCCACATTTGATAGACAAAATCCCTTTGCATTTACCTTTGTCTTTGCCTTTCTGACTGTAGCAAATGCAGATCTTTCCCAGGAAACATACTCAGTTTGACCACTGCAAAACTAAAGCCTTCTTTAAAATAACGAAGAAAATGGTTTCACTGAAAAATGAAATAATTATATTGATTAAAGTCACTTGTTTGAAATTATTTGTTGGAAATGAACCTACTTTAAGTGAAAACTCCCATAAAAACCCATAGGAGAAAATGTGCGGGCATAGTATGATTAACTGTCATTCAGAGACAGAGAGTAGAAAATAAGAAGCTACACTTTATTCAAGCTCTAAGCTGAAGTCTCCATAGTCTCAGATGGAAATTTTGCTAAATTTATCAGAAGCAAAGCATTGAACAGCTAGGAAACATGAAAATGGCATAATTAGACTTCAGAATTTGCATCCCAGCGATGGGAGCAGAGCAGCTCACCACCCTTTGTAACCTAAGGCTCATCTCAAGAAGTATTGCAAACCAGAGCAAAAAAAAGTATCACTAACTGGACACATTTCTATTTGGAGTAGTTAAAATGGCAGGGCTTTGTTTAATCATACATTTGAAAGAGATATAGCCCAAACCACCTGCAAATTTGAAGCATATTACAGGATTGTTTGTTTTTTTTGAGTTTCTGTAGACATTATATACTGAGGTGATTTATTTTAAAAAGCAACAAAAACCAAAACATCAAATTATTTAAATCTAGCAAAGCTTTGTGTGACACTTTCAGTGAAGTGGTATCTCTGTGGTACTGAGGTTATGACACACTTTCTGAAGGGTGTACTAAACCATCGGGTAAGACTTTGCACAAGAGTTAGATCCTGTTGATGTCCTAGATTAGCTATTCATATTTTTGTTTCGACAAAGAAAAAAAATCTCTGTTTCTGATGGAAAGCTTCATCTATTTTTTGTTCAGTTTTTCTTTCTGAAGTAGATATTGAGAAAAAGGCTACTTTGGAGAATCTGTGGCACTTTTTAAAATGTGCACTGAGGATCTGGAGCTTCTTATGGAATCAATACCTTGCGCTAGCTACCGTCACCTACTCTGAAAATCAAGTCATAAGTCTTTATGACATCTCAGTTCTCATTGTCCTGGTTGTACTGTATGGAGCTGAAGAACATAGCAAGCTTGTTTTGGTTAGTTGTATGTCTAGAGATACTGGTGAGAGGAACTGGATAGCTGTGTAAGTAAAGTCTGTAAATCAATATTAAAATACAGTAGGAAAAAAAGTAAGAAATAAAACCTGCAATAGAGTAGAAAATACCTTCTGCTTCTACTAGCGTTTCTGAGCTGAAGAAATGTACTCAGATTTAGGTAGAACAGCATTCTGTGCTCTATTAAAAAAGTATCATTATCATCAAATCACATTTAACATAAATTCTTCCTTAGGATTCCCTGCAGGAATAAGGTGGCCTAGCTAACAAAACCTCACCTTATCCAATAAATATAATCCTTTTTCAAAAAATCTAGATAGGGCACCTATTCCTGCCATCTTCGTGGTTGAACTGCCAGTACACAAAGGTTTCTTTATACCCAAGGATTACTTGTTTGCAAAAATATTTCATTACAGGACAATACTCTCCTTTCATGACTTGTAAAAAAAAAAAAAAACAAAAACAAAAAAAACCACCCAAGAACACCACATTGCTAAACACAGAAACCTATACAAACTCCCATAGACACACCACTTCTATGCCCTTTGTTCTCTTCTCCACAGAACTATCATATGAAGGAAGGAGCATTTGCTTCTTTTGCTCCTCCTTTTGCAGTCTTACAAGAGAGAAAGGAGAAATTGTAGGTCACTTGGCAAGATGTCAGTTCATCACTACTACAAGATGTGACTGCCCCATTTGCAAGAGGCTACGGTTGTTTGGGGCCATATTCTGCTTTATTTGTGGCATATGGACATGTAAAGACTGCCCTATTCCTGTATAGCCATATGGAGCTTTGGGATTAGATCTCCAGCTATGCACTGTTGATGTTGTTGTCCTGAAAATGCACCATTTGGAAGATCACATGGAAAATCGCAGAACAGAGCACTCACAATCTGTAGTCTACAAAAACTATGTTAGTGGAGCTTTACTCCTTCCCCTAATGTGCTTTTGCTTCTCATTTATCAATCCTGCCTCATGAAAACACTGCAATACAGACACATATTCATCTTTCTCATTCTCTATGCAGTGCCACGAGGAGCACAAACTCCCATTAACACCCGCGAAATACCTGTGGTTTGGGGCACAGATGAGGCAATCCAGCAGACCTTCTCCAGGAGCACGGGGGCCATAGGCTTACTAGCTGGCAAAGCACTTCACAGCGGTCCTTGGGGTGATCTAAAATAATGTGCGTCTAGACTGAATAGATCTTTTTCAGCATCCCAGTGGGTGCTGACCCGCTGACAAATGCTAGCACTAAAATAGGCATGTAAAGAGTCCCACTGGAGTAGAAACTGTTCATTGAGCAAGCCTTATGCACAAGAACTGCAGCTTAAACTGTTGCTAATTAAGATGAGAGAGAACTTGGCTCAAAGGAAGGATTCACCAAAATCACACAAGTGGATTCTCAGGTCAGGAATTGTATTCATGTCTGAATTTACATGGGAAGTACACTCCAAATTTAGGTATGTTATAGAAATGAGTGATAGAAAAATACCCAGAAACAAATACCTTTGGTGTGCAAACATACCTATTCGCCAGCACCTGGCCACCTACTTATTGTTTTCCCATATCTAGCCCTCTCCTTCAAACCTGACATCTTACATTAAGACAATAATTTTTCTGAAAGACACTTTCTATCACTTATGCATCAAAAATATACTTACAAAGGAAGTTATGATGCTGCTTCCAATGTAGTGGTCAGAAATCCAGTAAGGTTAACCAACTGAGGAAATGCAACTCAATTGGGTTACTGTTACATGTCTGCTTTTTAGTGCATGAGACTGATCAGTTCATTAATAGGACATACTAAAGAGCATCCTTCAGACATTCACCACAGTCTGTAAATGCACACATACAATTACATAAATACAATTATGCTGAGGGTATGGGGGGCTTGGGTACTAGCATTATGAAATAGAAAGCTCACTTCCATTCCCACAGCTTTCATAACTTGGTTATAATAAAACAGTTGCAGGGAACTGGCAACTTACAGTCTGTGTTTGTAAGAGAAGGAGATGGCAAATAACTAATGTTCTGTTCTCTGCACCAAGACTGTGTTACATTACAAAACCCTTCCCTATTTTTCTGTGTGCAATTGTGCATAGAATTAAAATAGTAGCCTACCTTAACACTTTCCAAACCCAGCTCTTTTCTGGTTGCCTAAGCCTAGCCTATAAGATGTTTTCTTTCTCTGCTTAGGATTATGAATTGTCCTGAGTTTTAATTTTGGAGTTAAAAGGAAGGAAAGGAAAACAAAGCAAAAAATTTTCACTAACCAATATTAATGCCAGGTTGACAACAAAATTGCTTTCTATGCAGTTGTGATGATTCAAGCTTGGGAAGGAATATGAATAGTAGGACACTTTGGAACAATATTTGTTTAGCTTTTGTACTATTAAGTCATTTATTCTCAGTCCTGTTCTCAGCTGGCTTTGCTTTACATCATCTCATCACTAAAGAGAAATTCTACATAAAATTCTTCTTCAAGTGGTACTCTCCCAGCAAAGGCCTCTTGGACTTCATTTTGTGGCCAAGATGGACTTGCTAGTACAACAGAACACCCTTTTATTTGAATTTATTGAGCCTCAATGAAGGCTGGTAATTTCCATTTCCCCCCTAAAAACCCAGACCTACTTTCCTTTAAAAAGTCTGATCTTTGCATTCTGTCCCACTCCTGTGCACCTCAGTTTCTATAATCAGCATCTTATATAAGAGACCCAGAACTGGGAGCAGTTATTTATCAGTTTTCACATGCCCTCACTTTCTCCCCAGAGAGCACTAAAATAATGTAACAGATCCACACTTGGTACATGAGGACTGTTGTGGCAGACAGCTTCCTCTTGTCAGATTGAACCCACCACTGCCCTAAAGGGAATGATGCTTGGGAAAGAAAACCCATTTGTGCTGTTTGTACCATGGGTTCCCTGTTCTGCTAGTCACAGAAATGCTGTGAGACACAACAGGCTCCCAGGATGTTCATGCATCCCAGCCCTGAGCCATAGAGCAGCTCAGAGTTTATGACATTTACAAAATAAATGAAGTACAG
This sequence comes from Centrocercus urophasianus, assembly GCF_019232065.1. Lineage (NCBI taxonomy): Eukaryota > Metazoa > Chordata > Aves > Galliformes > Phasianidae > Centrocercus > Centrocercus urophasianus. Next base: position 89,762,954 of record NW_024884142.1, on the reverse strand, counting down.
AGAAACGTTCTCTCCAGGAGGAGCAGCAGCATGGAGGGCTGCACCTCACATCCCGGAGTCAGAGATGGACTGCCAGTCGCATGCCAAATGCAGACAGGGAAACAGCACATAGTCACGTTATTCCTCTCTCTGCTAATGCCCTATTTTTTGTTCTTTTTTTCCCCCCACAAATACCCATGCTCAGTACAGGAAAGCGAGAAAGGGGCATTGCATGCAACTGGAGACACAGGCTCTTCCAACTTCACTCTGGGAGGCCACTCATGCATTTTATTATTTGCCTGTTTATTTTCAGGTGGCTTTTCCACAGCCTTGTCACTCAGCTGAATTCTAACCAACCAGACAGGTTTAGGCTCCCTTCCTAGTTGCTGGTGAAACCACAAAGCCTGTGGGATTTATAGGCAGTAGCTCCCACATGGTACCTGCAAGTAAAGTGTCCTCCCGAGGAGAGGAAGCCTCGCTAACAGCTGCTTCTGTTTGAAGTGTCTGTGTGTATCTAGGCCCTGCTCCATCACAGCAGACCAACACGCACTCAGTGCTGGGCACATCCATGCTGCTGTCACTAGGCTACACAAAGAAATGTGTATGCTCAAGTCTTTGGGGCCTGAATGGCCTTAAAGCCCTAGTTTATTGTTCTAGCAGGTCATGGAGTTGTTGTGTAGCTTGTAGTGCTCCAGGTTGATGATTTACAGAGCAGCTGAAGAGGAAAGTTGCAGCACACAAGTACTCCTGCAGTGAAAAAGCACAGAATAACCTAATTGATTCATTCTGGAGAGGGGCTTTTGCAAGTGGATTCACATTTATCCTTTTTAATAAGCACTTTGGTTGCAGAATTTATCAACCCAGCCCAACTTCTCCTCTGCAAAGCATCAGTGGATTGGAGTTGTACCAAGAAGTCAGCAACGCATGCCCTATGAATTGCTGTTATACACCATACAGGGTACAGTGGCTTGCAGCAGCCTTCTAGTGATATTCTCTCCAAACTGCTTCAACCCGTTCCTTGTGTATTGCCTATACATAGCATGCCAAGGTTTTTTTTTCAGTTTTTTTTTCCCCCCCTCTTTAAACAAATCTCTATTTGACTTTGTTACAAGAAGTTCCTTTGGGGAAGGAGATGAAACTATGCTAAACCAGAAAGCTGAAAGGGTTCCTAGGAGAATGGAGAAGTTTGGCTTTTTTTTTTTTCTCCTTCTTCAGAAGAAATATCCACTCCTTATCACTGAGCTTTTTTTGGTGCAGACAATTCAACATCATGCCTAGAGCCTTGTTCCTTTGGCAAGCCATTTCTTTAGCAAGATGCTGTAACCTAGTGCCCTAAGAAGTCAGCCACCCCTGCACCTCGCCAGGTGAACTTCACTCTGTTTCCCATTCAGCTTTTACAGAAAAACTCTGAAGTCTGTTCAAACCAAATTGGAGGACCTCATTTTTACAACTCAGACAAAATTAGTCTTACTGCTAAGGGAAATCTGCTTGGTTGCTGGAACAGAAGCAGAATGCAGCACTACCAGCTTGGGGCATCATAGCTATGTGTGGGAGTTGCAGCATTCAGCCTCATAACTCCTCAGTGAGCCACTGCTTCAGTAAGATAACCCAAACCATTTCCTGATGTTTCCCTAAATTACCTCTCTGAGGCTTCTCCTCCCCCTTTGGCTCAGTGGTACAAGTCTCCTTCACTTTTCATCTCTTCAAGAAATGTATAGTTTTTTTCTGAAAAGGCTGAAAATTTACCTCAGGTTTTTGCTAAATAGGAGTTAGGCTCCTTCATGTTTTTATTCACTCGTCTTTTTCAGGGTTAGTCTACAGCAACAATCAATAGATGCAAATTTGAAATGTAAAGCTATCTGGTGACATCACCACATAATCCGTGTCATAATAATGTTCAGTTTTCATCTGACCTTCAGAAATCAGCAGATTCAATTACTTGTAGCATTTGCTGAAGATCCTCCGGGGATCTCACCATAAATTATACTGTATTCTACAAATAGATATGACAACACTAATCAGCAAATTAAATGACAGCAATCATTCCTGCAGAGATACTTAAACATCTGATTGAGCCGATATATTGGACTTTCACAGCCTACAGCTTTAGTCTTCAAGAGGTGCTGCTCTCATGTGTAAGATGCTGGCCTTACAAACAGGAATGTTTGGGTTACTTAAGATATTTAATGAAGAGGAAAAGACTGGTGTCTCCAAGCAAACACTAATGGACATTGATGGTGATTGCAGCCCCTTCATAAATATTTTGCCCTGTTGTTTCCACCCATTCAACTTCACACAGTTTTACTGGCAGGTGACTTGGGTGTGACAAATTCCAATAATCATTGGGGTAAAGACACGGCAGAACAAGCACTGCACTCACACAGAGGTATTACCTTCTCCTTTGCCAGGTAGGCCTATGGGAGTACTTTCTGAAGGTGCACTCAGTAGCCTACTCAAGTGATTTTAAAGTGAACCTGAACCAGTCTTCATCCCAACTCTGCCCTCCTTGTCCTAATAAGCTACAGAAGCCCTTGCTTTTTAAAGCCCAGTGTTATCAGCCAGCTGCTGCTGGGGCAGTGTCCTATGTGTTTCATGCATGACACAGGCAGTTCAGTAAGTGCAAAAATACTAGCCTGAGAAGGCAGGATGCAAAAGAGCAAAACTGTTGGTTTCAAAAAACCTTTTGGAAGTCATAGAGCAAGAGAGAAAAATCACCAAAACTGTAGGAAGGTACAGGGACTGGTGCACAGTAGGTAGGCTGAGACAGGCACTGATAGCACTGGAGAGCAAGACTGCAGTTGAGACCACATTCTTAAAACTTCAGGAGAAAGAAGTGTGCAGGAATTTGAGGCACAGCTCTGCTGGGAAGGTCAGCCAAGTGAACACTGAGACGCATCCTGTGCTTACAGGCAGTGTCACCTTGATTTGGACCCATCCATAAGCCTTCCATTACAAGCAGGTGCTGCAGGAGGTGGGGCCAGCATGTATGGAGAGGTGTGATCACAACTCCTACTGCAAGCTGTTATTTTGACAGCTCTATTACAGTCATATAGAAGCAACTCCTGGGAAGTGTGAAGTACTGCAAAAAAAAATCCAGGAAAATCATCTGTCTTGCAATATGCCAGCTTTCACTGAGGAAGAGGACTAAATGCCAGTGAGAAGACACATAGAGTTCTTTCTCAAGTTGGGAGGGAGTGTTGATCCGCCTGAGGGGAGAAAGACACTACAGAGGGACCTGGATAGACTAAGCAACAGGCCAAGGTTAACTGAGTTTCAATAGGGCCAAGCGTTGGGTGCTGCATTTTGGTCACAACAGCCTCAGACAACCCTACAGGCTTGGGGAGGAGAGGCTGAAAAGATGCCTGATGGAAAGGGGCACCTTGGTGTACTGATGGACAGTCAGCTGAATACAACCCAGCAGTGTGCCCATGTGGCCAAGAAGGCCAGCAGCATCCTGGCTTGTATCAGGAATGCTGTAGTAAGCAGGACTAGGGAAGTAATCCCACCCCTGCACTCGGCACTGGTGAGGCCTCACCTCAAGTACTGTGTTCAGTTTTGGGCACCTCAATACAGACAGGACATTGAGGTGCTGGAGCAGGTCCAAGGAAGGGCAACAAGACTCGAGAAAGGCTTGTAGAATATACCCTACAAGGAGCAACTGAAGGAACTGAGGCTGTTTAGTCTGGGGAAAAGGAGGCTGAGGGGAGACCTTATCGCGCTCTTCCAATATCTGAAAGGTGCTTACAGCAAGAGCAGGGTTGATCTCTTCTCGCTGTTGACAGGACAAGGGGAAATGGCCTTAAGTTGCATCACAGTAAGTTTAGGTTGTTTATCAGGAAAAACTTCTTTACAGAAAGGGTTGGTAAGCACTGGAATAGGCTCCCTAGGGAGCTGGTTGAGTCCCCATCCCTGAATGTGTTTAAAAGCCACCTGGATGTGGTGTTCAGGGACATGATTTAGCAGAGGATTATTAGGGTAATTTGGTCAGGTTGTGGCTGGACTTGATGATCTTTAAGGTCTTTTCCAACCTGACCAATTCTATGATTCTATGGCTTTTGGCCATAGCTAGTTATGATCCATCTGGAAAAACACTTTCTTCTCCTGAATAACTTTTTGCCCTGCACATGAATGCTGAAGATCTCTCTCAGTAATCCAACAACATGCCAGAAATGGATATACCTGGAACTTACTAACTCTAAACATGCCTCTCCCCTCAACCTACGCAAGCTGCACATAGGATTTTGTGGCAACAACATCTTTTTTTAACTTTAATGTTTTTATACTGATCCTGCTCATTTATGTTAGCAATTTCCACAGATACACATATGCAGTTTTCTTTTATTTACCATTCCCTTGCAGCTTTGGAAAAAAGCAACAGAAGTACTGAGGGAAGAGCTCCAACTGCGCTCCCAGTTTCTGGTGAAAGCATTTGTTCAACAGTTACAGTTTGTAAGGAAACACAAATCACTTGCTAGTCAGGTATTGTGGAGCCCTACCCACAGGAAACGCCTGTCAAATTCTCCAGAAATTCATCATGGCTTTGTTACATTTTTCTTGACAAGAGCTATCCCCAGAAAGTAGATTTCATCCCTTATTATTGCAAATTATTCTTCCAGCTGAAGTGCCTTGTCTTAAGCAATGTATCACAAGTTGGTACTGCACTCTGACAGTCAAGGTAGGCTCAGTCAGTATCGCTCTTCTGTCAAGGGAATGCCCTCCTCCTGCACCTGACACTTCTTGTGAAGGGGCTTTCATAGCAAAAGGGAAGTTTTCCAACCTAAGGAGCAACACCTGAGCACTGCTGGCAGGAGGCACTCTCGCTGGCACTTTAGACAAGCTTTAAGTACTCTACAGATTGACATAGTTATTTTCTTTCTTCTACTTGCAAACCAGTGACGCTATCAATGCTTGTACAGGAGATCAGGTTGCAAGGACTGAGTGTGGGAAGTAACATTGCAACCTGGTGTAGCAAATCCATATTTCAGAGGAAAATTTCATTTAAAAATAAAATACGAATTCATTCACCCTCTTAACTTGTTCACAAGCAGCTGAAAACACACAACCTCTGCAGACACCAGGCTGCTGGTATCCAGGAGCTTTAATGATGCCATGGATAAAAAATGGTCTCTACAGACATGCCTGTCAGCTCCTTCCATTAGCAACCAGACACTGGCTTTGGAGATACCTTCTTACATTCATTAGGAGGGTTTTACATCAATAAGGGTCAGCCTCCCCACCATGTCCCACCTGGTGAGGTATTAGGATTGTATCATTCTCCTGTGTGTCATGCATTAGGTGGCCTGAGAAGCTGCCTGTAAATGTGTTGGATGCTTCATTGCCTTCCCATGCTGGGCTGTGCTTTGATGGGGACCTCCCGTTTTTTCTTTATGCTGTCTGATGCTGTTGCTGCTAGCTCAGTCAGATATTCATCCAGCTTTTGTAGCATGTCAAGGAGGTGGGCATGTATCTCTTAGGCAGAAGGTTGTGATTTCACTGTTAGAACAAATTTGATGAAGAATGAAGCTTTGTGGCTACCACCTTTCAAGCTGACATAGTATTGCTGGGGAAGTCATAATGATACTTTCTACTGTAAACTGGTACCTTTGCAAAAGCTTTAACATTTCACATCTAATAATTACTTCCAGTTTTTGACACCAGTCTCAGTTGATAGCATAGTCACCAGGTCAAAGACCCTTCAGTATTTTACGGTGCCAGAAAGCGTCAGTTATATTCTCAAAGTTTAATTCTTCAAACCTCATGCATTCCTGCTAGCAAACTTCAACTTCTTGCTTCCCAAACTCCTCCTTTTCTTGATGCTGTCCAACAACCTGGTTTCCTTAATGAGCATACTCAGCCTCTGTACTCCTCATACAGTAGCTCAGAGCACAGTCCCTGCAGGGAATCTGTTCTAGTGGTCATTTTTAGAGTATGCAGAAGGAGAGAACTTCACCCACACTCCAGAATAGACACTGAGACACAGAATACACTCACTAAACACTAAAAACTCTGTCCATCAAGAGGGCAATACATTCTTGCTCATAGGAGCGTACTGCTAGTACCTCTTAAACTGGGGTAGCTACCCTTACAAGTCCATATGGAATATGGGAAAATGCTTCTGTTTAAGCACAGCAGCTCTGCTTGTAGCTGAGGTGTTTTGAGAACCAGCACAACTGAAAACCATTTTTGTTTATTCTGTCCATTGCCTTGGTGCAGTTGGTTGAGGATGGACAGAGAGGCTCTCAGTTCTACAGAAAATGAACATTTTCCTTGCCTGTTTTTTTCATGCACATACTTTTATGGCGAGGCTTAGTGCAACAGGTCCACAGGCTTACCTAGGGCTTTGTAGGAGGCTCATCATACAATATTAATATTGTAAAAGCTACAGGTAAGGCTTTTTGCTTTCTTTTGCTTTCTTCTTTTCCCCTTTTTCTATGTCCTCTGCAATCGGTATCACACTGTTATTCTGGATATTTAGTACCTCTTACATCTGGGAATGGTTACAGGGAAAAAAAAATATCAAGATAAGGCAGATATTTTAACTATGGAACACCAATGAGAGTTTCATTTGTCATGAGCTGAAGTAATTAAAAGTCATTTCTGCATGTTTTGGATGAGGATTCTGACTTCAGTCAGGGCATGAGCTCTGCAAAATGCTTATTTTTATAGTTTTGACGTAAATTGTGGAATGTTTTCATTCTTAATTTGGAACATTTGCCCCAGGAGTTCCAAGTCTGTGTAGATAAGTCCATGCTCTTTTTTTTTCCCCTCACAACTTACATCCATGCACACTAAAATTGCAGTGTTGACTGCCCGGTTCAAGACAGGACTGAGATATCTATTTTAAATGTCAGTTTCCAACTGTTTCTGTTATGCCACTGATCCCAAGTTAGATGCACAGTTTTACTACCTGTTAAAAAATCTTCTACTTTGGCACAAGTGCCTGTGGTCATCTGCATAACAAAGCAAACAAACACATCCCCCTCACCCAAATCCAGCACATACACAAAAATAATTTCATTGGTTATGTTTTTCTCTGGGGATGTTTAAACTATCAAATTTGCTGAGCTACATTCCCCCCCTCTCATTCTTTCTCCTGGGAGATGGTCTGTCATAGGGGACTCACAGCAAATTCACATTTTGAGATTTCCCACAGGATTTAATATTAATGCCATTCAGGAGACTTGAAAAAAGTTTCTTTTGAAATGTTAATATGCTATAAATGGCTTCTAGAGCTGGTATTGTTCAACTTTCACAACTGGTTCAAAATACAGTCAATGCCAAAACATCTGATCCCAGGATAACAAAGAAATAACGTTTTTCATGTCAGTCACTGTCTCAGGGTATGTGCACACGGCTGCTAGTTCATTAACATTGATTTGAGAGAACAATTTCAAAGCAGCCATTATTTCACATTGAACTGGGAGCTTCACATTTCCAGCTGTAGCTTCTCTTGTTACCGAAAAGTCCTACTTGGCCACCAGAAACTCTTGAGAGCCATAGGGTGTATCTCACACTTTTAGAAGTGAACATGGGAAAAACAGACTGATTCTGTTTCGGTCTATGACACTGGCTAGGAATTTGTTACTATGAATTACAATACAAAATCTTTTTAAACCACAAACCCTATCTCAAATTAATACACACTTTGGAAAAGTTCATCGCGTGCATGCCTTCCTGTAGTACTGAGTGCTTTACTATTGTTCTGTAGAGCTCTCCTCAGTCCCCATCACTTGTGTCTGTGAAGGAACCATGATGATCCAGTGAAGGATGAAGTTCAGGTTACATTTAACAAAACGAAAGAAAGGCAAAAAAGGCAAAGTCCTGCCCTGGACACACGCCACAGCTGCTCCCACACTTGGGCTAGTGCAAGTATTCTAGGCCCACACGATGCACCAGATCAGGGATATGACCTGCCTAGGTCCCCATCTCCACCCAGTCGTTTTTTTGATTGCTTCTGAGAAATATGTTCAGGAGATTGTATGTAGTCTGTTGTTTTGGAGCCACACAGTTGGAAGTAACAGAAGTAATACCTTCCAATCACCTAAATTTAGACTTAGTGTTTATCATTCAAGAAAAAGCATTATTAAATACATACCCTTTTTAAGCAAACACAGAAATGTCTTCGTAGCAATAGGGGTTTCTTAACAGACCTGTGTCTGAATGGGATGTTGCTGTCTTCACTTCCTGCCTTACAAGTCTCTTGTTGACAGAGCACAGATTTAGCCAGAATCCAGCAGCAGTGATTGCAAATACCTGTCTGTTAGTGTATCTGAATAGGCTCCATTTGTAATCAGATCCACAGTGTGGCTCAAATGGAATGCTGCCTAGTAAATTGGTGTAATTCACTGTAAGAAAGACTAGCCCTGCTCCTGCTGCAACCAGTGACAGCTTGCAATTTTGTCAGGGAAAGCAGCATCAGGCACTGTTGACTGCTGCCTGTACTCCTGCTGAGGTAGGGAACACTAGCCAGAAACATATCCTAAAATCACTGTATGAAAACATATTCCATCTCTTTTTCCCCCTTTTGTAAAAATATAGCACACTTTTAATTAACTACCTGTTCTCTGTAGCTCCTAGGGTTAGTGACTTAATAGCCTTCTCTAATTTAGAGTTGCTAACTTAGATTTTACTGTACATGTTATTATGTTTATTGATTTTTTAGAAGCATCATATCCTGCAGTCTTGTGAAAACAGCTTCCAGTTCCCCAATTAGGAACAGTCTCACAAAGGAAGTGCAAGAATGCAGTAACTGCTGAAAGCACCAGTAAGATTACTGACTATAATTCTTATCGCTACAAATAAGTTATTTATTTGTGTAAAGAAGTCTCATGGATGCCCCAGCTTGACTCTCAAATGGGTGCTTTACATGCCCAACTCCTGCCCTTCAGGACATTTCTGGGCCGCCACCTCCCCACAGCAGATATGCTACACTGATTTTTAATCATCAGATTTAAAGCATTGTAAATGTAGCCACAGTTCTTAGGGCCATTCTAAAACTAAGTGCATATCCTACAGTACTTGCACCATCTGCATCCATGATGCTGAGTTGCTGGAAGCTGGTGTGGCTTAGACCCATTCCTTCTCTTGGCTGAGTGATGAGCGTAATATTATTTTTCCAATATCTGAGGGAGACAAATCTGGTGGCAGTTCTGTGATCATATTCTATAATAGGCTGCAGTAAGAATAATTTATGCCATTTAGCCATTCGGATCTTTTAACAAAAAGAGACATTAAAGAAAAATCTAGTTTGGAGAGCCGCAAGGATTAGTAATGCACCCAAAGGACATAAAGCCCAGACACAAAAGGGTTAGATGATCCACCAGCACAGTTATGTCATCTGTTTCAGATTCAGGCATATACCATGTCTGTGTTTTGTAACAGCCATCTGGAAGTGCAAAAGATGAGAGACTGGAATACGTTTGTTACACTGCTCTGTTTTGTCTTCTTGCAAGCAGTAACATCACCTCTGAGTTCCACACAGGGCTAGCCACTAGCTTTGCATCACTCCTCTTTCTGAGGATATGGAGAAATATCTTCCAAACCACTTTCTGCACAGTGAGGACTCCAGCATAAACAGTGATTATGCTGGCCTTTGTTAGTGTCGCATTTACTGGAAGCTGAGACTTGTGCAGGCCTGGATGCCCTCCTCCACTGCAGGCTCAGGATGGAAATAATTACTGAAATGCAGTCTCTCCACCTGAGTTTCAGGTGATTTTCAGGCAGCACACTGAGCCGTAATATTTCCCATACAGGGAATATTCCCTCCACTTTGAGTTGTGAGCATAGGGTGTGCAGCCCAGCTCCTTCCTAGAACATACATTAAAGTGTGCATGTTCACACACACACACACACACACATATATATATATATATATAAAGCAGAGGATCCCCTGGTGAGCTCTAAGACCTCCAAAGGACTTTCAGCAGCATGTGGATATATCAAGTTTTCAGATTAGATAAATGCCTAGCACAGTAATTAATTACCTTGAAGAGACCCCTGTAACTGATAGAGCTTTTCTGATGTCTCTTATGAAAGTATAAAACAGCTTTTCAGACACAAAGAAAGCAACTTTGGATTTTCACTTTGTAATGCAACGGAAAGCACAACGATGACAGCAGAGCAGCTAGATCCCAGACTGCAATGAGTGAGGATTCACTCTAATGCAACAGTTCTGGACACAAAAACGAGCAAGCAGCTGCTTAACTTCAGAAGGCCTCAGGTACAGAGGGATCTCCAGGGAGATCCCCTTGTCTCCTCTGCCTGAGGTCTGGGAAGGGGTGGATCCTGGCTGCGCCCCATGGTCGCTCATATGCATTCTGCTCCCCTAGGTTGGCCCTGCCTTCCCACCAGGTGCTCAATCACTGGTTCAAGCGGCAACTTAGCATTTCCACTACACACTCTAAATTAAAAATTGTCTAAAATTCATTATTAACAACTGGTTGGTATAGAAGTCTGTGCAGTGTGTGAGCAGATGGAGCAACAGTGGTAGAGGCAGCACTGCCACCTTTCTGCAGGCAGGCTTCACCCCAGCCCCAAAGGAGCCAGAGGCACAGAAACCCCAAGGCAAGACAGGAGGTGTGGGAGAGGAGGAGGCAGTAGTGAGCAGTCCCCCTCCACCTGCAATTCGATTACAGGTCTACTTCAGCCTCTAAAAATTATCCTCTATACTTCTAGACACAGCAAAGAAATCCTTCTCTGGATCAAGTAGTTATAAGCATCATTGTATAAAGACAGTTCTTTACTTCTAGAGATGCTTCAAAGCACTCAGAAATTGAGTAAAAGTGCAGTAATTAGGACCTACACTTCCCACTGACACTGCAGATACATTAGAGCAAACACCAAATGGACTTCATAAGTTTAGGACAGGGATGCAAAGCAGACAAGCAGGTAGAGAATGCATGTGCCAACACAGCAAGATAGTGCTACACATAGTCAAATTGTACATCACTGATTATCCCAGAGCTTGCAAGTGAGTGGAACACAGGAAAATTAAAACTTGGCTCTATTAACTCCACAAGGCAAGATACTACCTCCTCAATTAATAGATTATCCTAGCAAAGCAGGTGCAGCTAAATCCTGAGATTTCTACCAGTATGTGCAACATTTACTAACTCCTATCCCTGTACCCCAACCCCTCTCTGGGCCAACAGACGCTGTCTGGCTCCTCCATCACAGGACCTGCAGCACTGCCAGGGTCTGCACTTCAGCTGCCAGTGGGAAACAGCAGCATCCCAGCAGGAGCTGAGAATAGCAGCATTTCCACAGAGAGCCAGATAATTTCATTCTCATTAGTTACTTTGACACAAGAAAGTTATCATCACTCCCTGATCTGTCACCGGAATGACAGAACGGGGATTTGTTAACACTGATATGGTTTTAAATTACGGAAACAGAAGACCATCGCTTTTCACAAAATAACTCCAGCACAAAGGAAGAACCTGCACATACCTCAAGCTGAATTTCCTCAGGGAAAACAAAGTAACTGTTTTGTTGCTAATATGAAGATAGCAAGGTGCCATCAGAATGTGATCACCATTCTTTAAGCAAGAAACTGAAAGCACCTACACAGTGCAGTAAGAGAAATTTCATACAACAAAGAATCAAGAGTGCCCATCCACCTCCCCAAAAAAGCTGTGAACACATCCAAGAAACACATTCCATCAAAGACACCATATATGCTCCCCTCACCAACCTGGCTATATGGCTGGATGAACCAAGGGCCTGCTCCTTAAGCAGCATTTACCCAGAACAGATGCAACACAAACATGATCCCAGACTTAGGCCTGCTGCCATGTGCAGAATCGCACTGACCATAACCCCACCCTGCTGTCAATCCAACCATGAAAAGCACAGGGAAAAATACTCTCATACCCTGGGAAAGGGCTTTTCCCTCTCCACAGGGTCCAGCAGCTGTTTGGGCATTTGCTGCTCTATGCACTGCAGAATCAAGCTACTGTGTGAAGGTCTCAGCAATCTCTCTTGTGCAGTCACTAATTGACAGCATCCCACAGCCCTACAGGCACTGAAAGCAGCAGAGGTGATGCTTAAAGATTAGAGTGAGCATTTTGGAGCAGGAAAGTGGAAGTATGGAACAATGTTTATTCATTAAAGGGAAAGAGGCTTTTTCTTTCTTCTAGGAGGCCACTTGGCTCAGTAGAGGCTTTTCATCTACATAGAAAAGAGTTGATAGAAAGGAGCTCTTTGCTGAGACTGTTGTAACCTTGCATTGAAACTGTGGCATGCACTGAGCACTGCCACCACCTCCTCCACCAGGCTGCACTCAGACACAGACTTCACAGTTCTGCCTCCAGCCAGAGTACATCAGCTCCTCTTGGTTGGCAGCAAGCTCTGAGGGCACTTGGGTTGATTCACTCCATTTATTGGAAATAGTGCCTGAGCTACCACAGTTTTACTGATTGATGTCCTTGGAGAATGCCACATTGAGAGACATCCCATATTGCTCAACCACAAAGAAAGATCACACTCACGATTACGCTATAAACATTGGCAATTAAGAGGACATTGCAAAGCCTTCACAGGGGAATCACAGCCTTTTATGTGAAGTGCCCTGCTGTGGAGGAAAGAAGCTCTTCAAGAGCAGAAAATATTGTGATAAAATGTTTGGACCTCAAGTCTAAGAGAGACAGTGGGATCAGATCACAGATGGCAGCCATTGCCCCCCTCTCTGCTGCACCTGCATGGACTGCACAATGCAAGTTACACATGTCCTCTGCAGCTCCTCATCTACATCTACTCTCAGTACTTATGATTAATGACCTCTGGTACATTTATACAGAAGGTAAAAAAAAAAAAAAAAAAAAGTATTGCACTTCATCTCTAACTTGCTTGCTTACAGTTTCCATCTGTCAGCTCTCACTATGCTTTTCCAAGAGACTTGAGAGATCATCAGCTTCCAGCAATTTACTTGGGAAAGCCCAACTTTCAGATTACAATATACCAGAACCTTCCTGAAAATCCAGATACAAGATTTGGACAGAGTATTTCACACCTTTTTTCTCTCAGCCAACAGAAAGCAATTCCCTGGCTCTGCTTGCAGTTCTCTGCTGCCTTTAGGAGATCAGACAAATGTAGCCACACTAACCAAACTAGAAACGTCACCTAAGAATAGAACAAAATAAGTTTACTTCTTTTTAGGAGATTCAGTCCTTGTTACAGAGGCTAAATCTACTCATTTGAACACACCTGTTACCCATCACAGCTTGGAAATGCTAATTACATTCCAGTTCTCAGCAATGAAAGCTCTCTGCTCAGTAGCTAGGCTTACACCAGTGATACAGCAGTAAGTTTCAGATCTCTTTACAGTTGCCAGGTTGGCTTCAATTTGCCTCTAATTAGAACTTGGCCCCTCTAGTGCCACATAAAGCCCTTCTACCTGTTCTGGTTAACCTTCTCTGAGACGAGGCACAATATGCTCCCCCACAGCACTTTTTAGCCTGCCATCCCACAAAAACCCAAGCCTTTAAAATTGTCTCGGTTATACAATAAGCAGTGTGTTACGTCTGGTCTTTATAGTGCTTGAGAGCTGAACACAGACTTTTCTTTTATTTCTGAGATCCTTCTTTCATAGCACATATATGCTATTCCCATGATACTAATCCCAAGCAATTCAAGAAACACACCTCAAAAGGCACTCATTTAGAACAGAAAACAATCTGTAATGAAATGGAAAGCACAGCAATGAAAGCAGAGTAGCAAGGTCTCAGGCTGCAGTAAGCGAGGATTTGCTCAAATCCAACAGCCATAGACACAGAAATAAAGGAAAGAGGCTTCTTACCTTCAGAAGACCTCAGGTACATTCTCTAATGAGAGTCCCTTGCCTCCACTGTTAACCATTACATGAAGTCTGATCCTGACTCCATCCCTACTGGTCACTCAGAAGTATTGCTTGCATCTGAGCTCCCTTGGAGTGGCCCTACCTTCCTACCAAGTGCTCAATCCTACCAAGTGTTCAAGTCCTGATTTAGCATTTCCACTACACAATTACATTGTAAAAAGCAACACAGATCAAGCTTTTTCTCCTTCTGACTGTATTATTAGTATGCATCAGTGGAAAGCCTCTCTTTCTAGAAACTTCTTAAACCTACAGTGCTTTTCTCCAGTCAGCTTCCTTAACTTTGTGATTGCAGGAATTAAACAGATTAACACAACAAGAAAGGCATTGCAACAGAAGCACAATGACAGAAGAACCAGCAGAACAGAAAGGTACTAAAAAGGAAGGGAAAAAGATCACTCACCCATACCAGAAGATCGCAGGTACACAGAGGAAAGCTCCACCAACGAGTAACTTCCCGCAAGAGAGCCTTCCCTGTGCCACTCAGCCCCTAAATGAGGTCTGTGGAGCCAGGCTCCACCCCTTCTGGTCAGTTGAATTGCCTTCACCTGTGCTCCCAGGGCTAACTGGGTACTTTCCCCAGGTGTGCAATCAGGCCGTAACTGATTTCCATACAGTGATCATCACCAGCTGCTTTTTGCACATGGCTTTAATGTCCCACTCTGACCCTTTTGCTGGGTAGTTATTCTTTTTTTTTTTTTTTGTATAGCACAGTATCATTCTCTTACTGAGCTCTTGGAGAAAAGCAAGGCCAGGATCCTGTCTGAGGCAAAACTAGTCCTAATGATGTCTAAGTAAATCTTGTTGTGCATATTTAGGGATGCGCTGCTTCTGGGAAGAACTGGGCAGGGAGGTCCTAATTTCAACTCTGTAGGAAGTAGTAGGATCACAGAAAAGAAGTGGTCTAGCATTCAGGTGTTGACTATGAATGATTAGTGCTAAATGTGAGAGAGGATTTGTCTGTTTTAAATTAACACTCCATCTGGTTCTTTTGTATCTGATGTCAGATGTGAAGATCAGATTTAGAGTTAAAATCTTGAGGGACATACTTCTTAGAAAAGTGTTTGAATGGAAACCCAAACAAGCCACATGCAGACACTGAAAGCTAATCAGTCAATAAGAAATGCTGACCTGAGGTTTGCAGCTGAATCTTGGTGGCTTTGGCAGCTTAGATGCTTCCAGCAAGGCTTTGATTTTTGCAGCTCTCATGCTTAGAACACTCCTGAAGTCTGAGGGTGTAATAGCCTCTGTGCCTTTAAATTCCCATTCGTTTCTTTCAGAGATACTGTTGCTTACCCTGAAATGACTTCCTGGGGATGTGAGAGCATGCCTATATTTTAGAAGGCCTGGTTGTACAGTCCTTAACCCTGCTCACCTGCTCTGAACTGCCCATACTGCTCAGTAACAGTACCATCACCCCAATATTTCAGTTACTTTTGGGCATCCTCCAGCCCTTGCCTGGAAGCAACATAACTGTGAAAGAAGCAATTTAAGGCTCTTGGAGCTGAGGATCAAATACTCAGCCTGGAACCAGGCACTGGAGTTAGTCATTAAAGCATTCACTTTGAAGGCAAAGCCAAGTCTTGACTCACCTTCCCTAGCTGATAGTAACGGATTTTCTGCTGCTGTGGTGGGACTGGTTTTCTTCTGGCATTGTCAGGACCATTTGTAGAACCCTCTTGAATCTTCAGACCCACCCGTCTTGTTTTGCCTGGAGTTCACAGCTGCACAAAAGTACAAAGTACACAGCTCTGCCCCTGCTGCCTGGCCTCTGTGACACTGCTGTCCCTTGGGTGACTTCCAAATAGCTCTTCCACGCTGTTGCTCTTCTTCCTCAGTAACCAAATATGTCTCCTGTTGCTGAAGTACAACTAATTATGGGGATGTCTGCTCGGCTGACTGTAAGAATCCTGTCTTGCCAACCCCTCCCAGGAGCCAGGGGTTACTTCACAATCCTTCTCGTAGCCTTCCAGCTTCTCTCACTGTGCTCACTGCCACTGTCTGCCCTCCTCTTGGGGTCTCACCCACATGCTCCTGTAAGTCCCTCCACCGTGCTGCTTCTCAGCCTTGTTCATCTGCACTCAGTTCCCATCCACCTCCACTCTCACCTCCCTCTTGCCTCCTATCATGATGGAGCCTTGGCAAACCGTGTCCTTGATGGTTTCACACTCCACTATTCCTTCTTTGAGAAGGAAATAAATCCATTTTCCTTTTCTTTTGCTGTCTTCCTCTTCTTTTTCTTTCCTATTCTTGGTCTGTCAAATTCCTGGTCTCAACATTTATGTCTATTCCTTTCTTCCTTTCTGCTTTTATACTGTGCCATGTCCATTCTTATCTTCAAACCCCATTTCCCCAAATCTTTTCTAGTAAGTAATTCGAGTCTCACTGCCTTGGGGACTATTTATTTTAATAGGTATATCCCTTAGTACACTGGATTAATATACCTGCTTATCTCTTCTCCCAGAGATAATCTTTTATGTTGTAAATTAAATGGGGAAAGTCAAAAGCCAAAGGAACAGATTCATTTTCCAGTGCTCTCAGTGGAAGGCCTTTGCACAGGTACAATTCACAGCACATATATAATTGCATAGATGATTAGCAGAACATCTGGGGAAGTGAAAAGAAGTAAGGCAGCTCTAAAACGTTGAGGTATTTTACAGGTATGACTGAAAAACCATGCAATTGTTCTTCTGTAACGGCTTGTTTTGTACACCATTAGGTATTCTTACTGGCTCATGAGCTGCCATGCATTTTTCCTGTTTCCTGTTTCCTTTGGTTTTTTTTTCAGAACAGCAGCAAATGCACACGTTCCCTGCGAGGGCCGGAGGAGATCCTGACATACAGTTTCTTGTTCTTATTTTTGTGAACAGAAGAGCCGATGGGGGGAATTCATTGGCGCCTTGTGCCACTGCTCTCTGTGGGGGCAAAGCATAAGGTCTCCGAGGTCAGGAAGGTTTCCGGAGTCAACTACCATTCGTGAGTCAACGAACAGAGAAAACATCCACCTTGTGTTAAGAAATTTTTATTTGTCCTTTGGATCTGTAATGTAAGCACATAAAATTACAAGTGGAAGAAACATCATGCCACAAAATTGCATAGAATTTTTACAAAAATGTGAATTATGCCTCTGAAACAATCATAGATTGAAGAACCAAAAAAAAAAAAATACATTTTAACTGAAATATTTCATCCTACTTTGAAAGCAAATCATCAAGGACTAATCAATTACAGACACTATTAATACAATGTACAAGAGCAACACTGATTTCAAAGAAAGGCAAGCAATGATGTCCCTTTAGTTATCTTTCAGTGAATGTTTAGCTAATACATGAGCATTAATTAACATAATTATGAACATGTTAAATCTAAAATGTCTGGCTGTCATTAGAATTTTTAAAATTCTGTTTATACTGCCAAAACCAAGCTATTTTCAGTAGTGTAAAGATATCTGAAGTGCACGACCTAGTTTAATATAGACAGCTCTATTCTATACAGCAGAAAATCCACAATACAGCATTTCCACACATTCAACACGGAACAAGGCAAATACATAAAAGGCACAAGACTTGCACATCATAAAGACCCTTTTTCATTATCTTACTCTAGTTCAAGTAATATCAATATTAAATGATATCTGTTTCACTGAAATAGTTTGAACAATGCAAGATGTACAGTATTACACACTACCTTACACCTGCAGAAAGTGGCACTGTACAGATATAAAAAATGTGAGTACAGTAAATGGTCAAATACAAACGTACTGTAAAATGACTACAGCCAATAGTATACTTAACCCAACCAGAATAGTTTTGTTGTGTTTTTAAATATAAATAAAGATTAATTGGTATTTGCCCAAGTTTCTTCAAAGACCGTGGTGATACCCTGGCTCTGCTGAAGCCCCAGGAGTGTACCACTGAAATTCAAAGGAGCTAAGATTTTACCTAAAAGCCTGCACTGTACATTGACAGTCTTCAGTTTTATTGTCAACACTGCTATCAGTTTATTCTTTTAATAATTTAAACAATGTCATTTTCACTTTATAAAATGCAGCATTACATCTTGACTCTTCATTTTCCATAAATGATTAATATTGATTTCAAAGTGCAAAATAAAGATTTACAGAGGATTCCCCTTTCCTAGTATTAAGATGGAAGTCAAATTTTTGCGTTTTATGCTCACTACTTTCATCACCATAAATCAAGACAGTTTTAATCCAAAATACAATCTCCAAACTGTGCAATTTTTTCCACTCTAAGTTTAGAAAAGAAACATGAAAATACTGTTTGTCTTCCATAATTTGAACTAAATATACACACAATTCCTTAACTGAAATCTTAATCTCAATTTGAATGTTATTGCTTAAATTCAAATAAAAAGTTTTTTTAAAGTACTAAAATCCTGAGGGAAAGGAAGAAAAGTAACTTTGTTATGGTGTATTAAAATGCCTCCCTATGCAATTGATTTCTTTCTCCACTGCTGAACGCAAAGTAAGGCCCCAATCTTGCAAACATGAACATGTTCTTGCATGAACATTATTAACCTAAAGAAGTTCCACTGAGCCCAGCGGTGTGCAGAGTCAGCTGTGGATGTGAGCTTGCAGGATCAAGCCTCTCTGTACAGATCTGCACGCCTTTTCACTACACATCCAAGGGAAGAGCCTTTAGCATCACTCAATGGCTCGGACACAGACAAGAATCAATCTGCAATGTTTCATAATTCCTATTTCTGTTAATACGGGATGCCAGAGAATAGCATTTCTTTACCTTTTCATATATCCTGACTTTCATGAAGTCTCTTTGTCTTTTGATATAAATTTCTGAAAATGTGCTGTTACTTCTCTCATGCATATCATACAGTACATAAACTTTGATTCTTCTTATTTTAGTCAGTTAAATGGATTAATATATACTTTTAAATATTAATGATCAGGTTTTTATATTTTGCCTTTTAAATTCCAGACCTTAGTAAAACCGAACCTCGGTCTTAAAAATAATGGAAGATTCTGCTCAATTTCAAATACTGTAGTCCTAAACATTTTATAATCCTATCAAATTCAGTAAGCTTAAAATATGATACTTAAAATCAATACTTTTAAGTCTGCAAAATATATATCAAATTTATATTCTAAAACTACTTTGATTTACAACACTAACACCACAAAAAGAACCTTATGATTAATGACTATTTTATATCAGTACAACCCAGATGTTAGCTTTCATAAAGATTCTCTATACACGTATCCCTGAAACTTTTCATTTCACCAAGAGACCACATCGACTTCAAATATAAACATGCCATGTGTGCATATAGACAGATGTGTGTGCACATATATATATATACCAACATATATGCACTCACACGGTGTAACAACACGGACGTACACAGACACCAACAATCTCCAGGCAAATTTCTTCTCTTTCTCTCTCTTCTCCACAGTTCCAAGAGTTTTCAGCAGCAATTATATTTCTGTCCCCGTGATAAACATAATATTAAGACAGCAAGCCACCAGTGCTTGCAAAGCTAAAAAGGATTAAATGTTTCAGTGCAAATGTAAAATGATGGTACAGTTGTCAAGGTGCAGTTATAAAGTAGGAAACAAATATAATTAAGTACTGTTATAATATTCTCTAGGATCTGTATTAGTTTAGAGCACTTTGCACTGGCACTTCAAAAGGAAATCTGCACACATTTGTCTCTTTTCAATATACTGGTCTTCATTAAACATTCTTAGCAGTGAACATGGCCAGAAAATTACCCATTGAAAACTGACCAAAAAAGAAAACCAACAAAGAGAGAGAGAGGATGGTGAACATATTAATTTTCCCATTACAACTGCACTACGCTTTAGCATAATAATAAGCTGAAGAATGGGAATGAAGACCTCTGCACAATTCTTTTACAACTTTCCTTTTGGGAAATGTGCACTTGAATACAGATCCCTCCTGCCTTCCGAAGTGCTTCAGTTGCAGCTCACATCAGGAAAGCAGAGCCAAGTAGTTGGGGAGCGCTGTGCCCTGGCGCACCAATTAGTGCTTGGGCAGTTAAAAAGTAGTATCAAACACTTTTTCTGAATTATCTTCTTCCAATTCCTCTTCACTTTGCAGAGGTTTATGATTTGATTTCCCACTGTCAGATGCCAGAGAAGAAGGGGCAGAACTGTGGTCTCCATCTTCACTGATTTTCCCTTTCATGGCTTCCTGTACAAACTCCAGAATTTCCAAAGGCAGTCTTTTGAATTTGTCTTGATATTCCTGATCAAGTTCCACCTGCAACTACAACAAAACAAAGAAGTTGTCTTCATTTATATCTAATATGACTAGCATTAGATATAGTGTGGGGAAAGTACCACGTGAGGGGAGAGGGGGGAAGTTAATAACTCACTTTTGCCTGATTCAAAAATATACTTCTTTCTTTTTCAGATTAGCACCACACATATGCTATGCCCATTAATTACCATGCAGTCATTGCAAAGCTGATGGAAAACGCGGTCCCTTGTGCATAAGGCTGGTTTTGGGTACCGTGCTGGGCTACTCAGATCCTTAAGATACTTGTGGTTTATCTGTATCCGTGTCCACAGTCCTACTAGCCTTCACAGGATTCCTTATTCAAGAGCAGTAAGGATTGTGGATATGCCTCTGAAAGATTAATTAAGCTTCAGGTAGCAAGTCACACATTAATCACGCCACAAATATTGCTCAGAGAACAATATAATAACTTGTGCCAAATTTCTTGGCATGAGTTTGAAAATGATTGGAGAAAACATAAGGAAAAACTCAGTTGTCAGAAAGAGTCGGGGTGGGGGTGGGCGAAATCATTAAACTACATTTTTTAGGGTTAGATAATGGAAAGTTACATTATCTGATTAATGCAGTATGTGTTTTGGACATAACTGGGGAAAAAGTGTCATATCATCAACAGGATGCAACAGGCATGCAGAAAGAAATCTGGCTATCAGTCTTCAGGAAGCTGTGGGCCCTTTCCCAGTATTTACTCAAATAGCCTTTGTTTTTAGTGCCCATATAAGGATCTGTGTGATCCATTCTTTAGAAAACATTAATATGTATGGAAGTTTCAACTGAAGACAAAGCCAATTTTTTCATCATGACCAATCTGAGCATGGAGGAAGCAAACAGGGTGAGTTCCAAAGCCAAATCCTGCGAGCGCTCTGACCATCTGTCCATCCATCCATCCATTTGTCGGTCATCCATCCATCCATCCACCTACCTTCTTAAAAAGAGGGAGTCAGATTCTGCTAACTGTAGCTGCAGCAGTTTTGCAATAGTTTCTTAGTCAATTGTATTCTGAGCTGTATTTTTCAGGAAGATATGAAGATACTATGAGTTCTGATCTGTCAGTTCTAGGCTTAAATCTAGGCAATCTAGTTTTGAGTTTCTTTCACCTGACTGTGACAGCTTTCACAGGTAATATACACTTTCACTCAAACTTCAGGACCTACTCTACTCTTATCATCCTTGTCCTGTCCACAGCACGTGACTTTACCACTACACCTCCCTCTGAGCCGTTCCATTCCCACTCCCTGTGCTTCTGTCCTGGTTTTCATCCTGCATTTCTGACTTTTTTTCTGTAAGGCCTCTTCTTTCTCCTGTTGTGCAAATCTCCGTCCTTAGCTCACCTGGTCTAGTTCTACATTAGACACATTTTGCAACTTTTTTTCCTGAAGATTTAAGACATAGCCTTTCCTTGTCAGTTCCTCTAAGGCTCATTTGTTGCCTAGTTTATGGCAATCTTCCTGCTCTTCCTGCCTCCATTTCCCCTTGGTGTCACACTGCAGACAAACGCCAACAAGCCCGAGGCATAAATGGTTGCATTAAATACACCATGTTGCTAAAATACACCTTTGTATAAGCTCATATACAATTGAGTACCACAGCACCCTCTTTTTATGTGGTATTTCTCTTACTGAATTCTCATTTGTTTTCTGACTGTATATCTAGACATTCTGAAGGGATACTCCTTTTGTCTCCACTGTGATAATATATTATCTGAGAGACACAAAACACGGTATAGCATGGTTGGCAGGTAAAAAACACTGGAACAAGTTGCCCAGTGATGCCCCATCCCAGGAGACATCCAAGGTCAGGCTGGACAGGGCTCTAAGCAACCTAACTGAGTGATAGGTGTCCCAATTCACTGCAGGGCATTGGACTAGGTTACCTTTAAGTGTCCCTTCCAACTCAAACGATTCTATATGCTTACCCTAGTTTTATCCAATGGCCATGTACTGGTTTTATTACCCCCAAATTACAGATGAAAGCAGAGAGATTAAGCTTAGGTATGGATCAAAGCTCATGAGGTGCACCATCCACAACTGTGTTTGGTCCTCCACTGTTAGTATGGCCATCTATTAAATTATACATGTACACAACAAGCCTGAAACAGGCTGTGAACCACTAGGACACCAAATTGTTTTTCATGTAACTTTATGGATTGCAATTCTACAACTACTGATCACAGCAGCTATTTCAGGCTTTATAACTGTCCTGCCTTTGTTATCTGTACCACACAAGGGCTTCCTTAGAGTACCTGTGCCTGAGGCTCCCCTTTGACTTCAGCCAGGCACTGGGCAGCACAGGGGAGAAACAGGCTCATGCACCCTTGTGCCCCAGACTAATAGCATCTGTAGCTTTTGAACCTCAACTGCAGCAACGCAGCAGCTAGCCAAGAGGTTGGAAAATGTGTAAGGCTTTACATGACTAAGCCAGTGCTTCAGTGAGCAGAGCTCCTGGAGGCCAGCCAGCTGCCCAGCTGATTGGCTCACATTCCCTTTCATTTCAAAGGGCTCTTCAGCATCCCTGGCTACAACCCCTTTCCAAAAAGGGTCATCATTCAGAGAAAGGTCTTGGCAACACTTCCTTGGAAGGTGGAGGTGAAAATGAATATGGCTGTTCTGCTTACAGTAAGGAAAATGCATTCAGGAAAGGAAAACAATAGTATTATTAAAACTATTAATAGCACTTAGACCCAGCTATTATTACTAACCCTACAAAAATAACAGCATTAAAATAGTGACCTTTAATCAATAAAGGATTACAGAAGCAGAAACTCTGGTTTTAGACTACCCTCCAGTCCCCTTCAGATCTTCAAATATTCACAATTTGATCTAATGAACATCTTCTACCAATTTCTATCACCACCAAGAAAAAAGTGATCACATGAATAATAGAATGCGCTGCCAACGCAAGGTATTAGGAGTGATGAAGTTCACACTGAGCATTTTGCTTGAAAAAAATCTTAGAAAATTAGAAAATAAAATAAATATATAAAACCCCTTAATCGGTAATTATTCCACATTTATATTATTTCATATTATTTTGTCATTAGTTTTAAGCTTAGAATACTGAACTCTTCCATTTTTGCTAGCTGAAATACATCTTATCCTTCTGCTGCTGAAAATTATTTTGTTTTGTTTTTAATTTCAAAATTGTTTTTAAGATACCTGTGGGAAAGCAAACACACTGGGATGTTTAAGTATAACAATCTAGCAATGAGCTGAGAAGAAATTTCAGATGTGGAGGAAAGGTCTGTAGTAGCTTAACCCATGGGGAGCATATATATGCACAAATACATTTTGTTTCAGGTGACTGGATTTAGAACTGCAGGTATCAGAAGCAGAGACCTTGCTGCGTGCAGTAAATATAGCCAGTGCATTAGAACATGACCCTAAGTACCTTCAACAAGTATGTGGTCACAGAGACCAAATGAGTTCCCAATCCGGTTGTAATTGGAGCAGCTGTACAAAAATCACACTTAGCAAATTTGGGAATGCACTTGTGGGCTGGTGCAGTTGTTAAGGTCTTGTAAAAGTCTGCTGCATTTCCCCCCAAGCCTACGTCAATTGCTCCAGACAGCAGACAGGCACACAGCTGGCTGACACGCAACACCGCTGCCATCTGACTTCCTCTCCTCCACCTTGGCTGCCCCAGGGGAATTACAGGGGACACCATGTCCAACCCCTCTCCCCTTCTGCCAAAGCGACACCTTTGAAGCTGTGAAGTGAACACTGATTGCTGCTCCATCCCGCTGCACCTTTTTAAGGTGCATTTCGGAAGTTAGTAATGAAAGTTTTCCAGACTATTTTTCCTTCTCTTCCATTGCAAGAGGGAGAAGAGAAGCTTCCACAGCTTGGTGGACTGCATTCTTGGTCTACACAGCAGAGTGACCAGACAGTATCATCCCACCATATAAAATCTCATCCCTGAGGCAGATTTCTGATGCAAAACCAAGCCACCTCCACAGAGGGACTGGGTTTCATTCCACCTCACACTTTCTAAGAAATGTATTTTCAATTCAAAATGACCAAAGCACACTACTTGAGGAGCATCTGAAGAACAAATCTTCAAGCAAAAAATATTTGAGAAATATATATCTAAAATACAACTTGTTAAAGGGAACATTTAATGGGAAAAAAATCCATGAAATGGATTGAAATTCTGATGAAATTCTGTCACATCAAAAACATTCATTAACACTGTATTTGTTTTGATGAAGCTCTTCCAACTAAAAACATTTAATATAGCCAAAATAAACTTTTCTTAGTCTCCAATTTTCCATACTTCTTGCAATTTTTCTGTATGCCAGTTTAAGTTTTGTGTTTCTTTCATCCCTTCTTTTTTAATCTACCTTATTTTGCATTATTCATAAACACTTTGTTTCCTTGATCGTACTCTTTCTTGCTGTGAGTAATGCAGTGAATTATGAATGAAAAATAATCAGAACTTCTTGGCTCAATTCTTCAGGCAAAATGCACTCCAGGTAAAACGGAACAGTTTGATATTTCCAACAATCTCTCACATTTCCAAACGAAACCCTTCATTCTCAAGTTTTTGGAAAGATTTTCAAGAGCTTTGATTCCAAATGAGAAAATTTTGTAAGTTGTGTTATTATCCCTTAAGGTAGAGGATATAAAAAAATGTCAAAATAATGACTACTTTGGTACATGATTATTATATTTATTCGCCAGCGCACTTTGATATTACTTTGTATCCACTACTGCGGCACTACCGACACAAAGTAGTATATTTAATTCCACATAAATACTACTTGTTCCTATGTTTTATTGATGATATAAGCTCAACTGCATTAATTTCTTCCACGCAATTTCAGCAGAATGCATTTTGACAAGATGTAATAACCAGTCACTGCACGATTCAGAACAAAAGGGTGACTGCAACCTCTACAGGGCATTTCTGCTTAGCAGAGCTCCCGCTTTCCTCTTCACATACCATTGGGACTGTTTATTTTGTTAACTTCAGAGACAATGATGTCTTCATTGGTCAGTGAAAGCATATTGCAACAGATAGGCTGTCCTGAGATTGCAGCCCCTTTCTCATTCCTCCCCCGCTTCTCTAAATCTGCTAAAGCTCCAAATGCTGTTTTGATTTCTGCAAATGTTTGACCCATATGCCTAAAGATAATTTTGAATAGAGGATTTGGGGCTTTTAAGACTGCATCAGACAACAAATATGCATAATGTCAGCGACCTCAATTTAGCTTCCAAAATAGCACATACAGGACACCAGGATTAAGGGTACAGAGAACAAGCAAGCTGCTGTTCTGCTGCTTTTCATTTTCAGAGCTTACTTAATTAGAAAGCCATTCTGCAGGGATACAGCATTAAAAGACATAGGAGTAGCAAGAATTGTCAGTAACAGGGAGAGTAAAATTGAGGAACAGAGCTCAGGAATCAAGTGATTTATAGGCAGCAATTTTTGTTTAATTGGAAACAGGAGGAGTTTCTTATTAAGGGCTATGTTATTTCTTCCACTAAGCAGATTTCTGATGGGAAGGCAAAGGAGTAAGCACTGCTTAGCTGTCCTGGAGCCACCCACAGACTCGGTCCCTCCGTGGCACTCAGCATGCCAGAGGGGCTGCAGGAGATGTTGACTCAAGGTGAGGCTGATAGGATTGAGGAGCCCTGGGACAATACCTAAAAGCAATTTACCTGCCTCTACCACATAAAAGAATGGCCCAAAGAAAGTAGTTGGGAAATGCAGTTTGTTGGGAAGCTGAGCTAACATCACTACATGTGCAGAGCTCATTAAAGTGCAAGAGTTGAAGTATTTTCTTTCTCTACCGGCTATAGACAAGTGCATAAAGGAACGTGCCACTGGATTAATGTTTGGGCTTAACTCAAGGACAATATAGCTAAATGTGAAACAAAGCTGCACTGGTAGCCAAGGTCTTATCTCAAAAGATGCTGATGCGCTGTATCATTAAAGAAAGCCTAAGGGCAATCAGTAGCAGAGATGGCACAGGAAACGTGTTGCACTAGGTAAAGGATAGCCTGTGCCATCTTTACACTGAGTGGAAATCTTCTGTTAACGATTCCTGTCCTCAGTCAAGGACATCTCTGTTTCAGTGCACACCCATCACTGCCTTTACAAATAATAGTTCTTTTTCAGACCACGATAGACATGAGTGACACCAACTCCAGGACTTTCTGTTAGCTCCACCACAAACTCTTTCTCTCTCAGATAAAGTTCCCCTAGTCCCTCACACAAGGTCTAGCACAACAAGCTAATCCTCCCGCACTGTTAAGATCTCCTCCTGAGTTCATGGGCAGTTGCTCAGCAGTTTTATTTTGGACTGATCCATTACTGCCACCCCAGGCTTCTCATGTCAACAGGTTACATGATCCAGATACTCCAGAAATTACCCCACAACAGGAATGAAAAAATCAGCATAGCACCGGAAGCACTTTACAACTAAGGAGCCTAGAAACTGTGTACTGTGTTATTTTCCCTTATTCATATGTTCCCTGTTTGACATCCCCTAACTGCTGTCTTCCAAGTTTCAGCCCTGTGTCTCTTCCTACCAAAGCACAGGTGATTTGCTATGCTTTCCCCAACGTACAAGTCCCCATATAAAAGAGTCCTTTAGCACCTGCTCTCTCAAGGCATTAGATTGTAACCTTAGGGCCTTCATCAATCTGTGTCTCCACCTTTATTAACTGCAACTTCAATTAAACCAAAGGGACTGGGAAGAAACTCGGGACCAGAGCTTCTAGATTTGAACACTCTCATAATAAACTCTTATCTTCTTTCTGCATAATAAAGCAACATCTATTCTAAGAGCTAATTAAAAAATAAATGTTAAAGTGAAGAGATGTATATCAGTGGTGCTCAGATCACATCTGTACTACATGCGCAGAGGTGTGTACTATACTTCTGCTGAAAATTTCTGAGCTGGAGAAATTCCTTACAGTAAAAGCCAAAACTGGTGATGTTTGCTACTGGTGGTTGTATTGTTGTTATTAAATTTCAAATCTCTTGAATATTCTTTGAAAAGAGAGCTTGTTCTGATTTCTGTGGAAGGATTTTCTTCACAGTAACTTTGTTTCCTATTTCTCAGCAGTGGAGCAATTTATTCTCATGCAAAGACCTTCTTGTACCTCATTAAGTTGCATATTTGGAATCATTTTTCTTTCTTATGAGTATTTTGTGTAATTGGTTTCTTTTGTGGATAAAATGCTTTCTTAAGCTATCAGGTGTTCTTCTGATGACTGTACAAATATGAGACCTATGGATATCATGAGGTAGTGAATAAAGGTAATTTGAGCTAATACTAATGGTAACAATCCCCTCTTCACAAATACTTATAATATTTTAGGGCTAGATTCTTCTCTTTTTCATTATCACAGGAGAAAGTTAGCTTCATTGTGAGCTGAAGAAATCTGCTCTGATTCGATGCAATAAATCCAGAGAAATTCCACTGAAGTCTCATCTCTCAACAGATGCCCTTCGTTTATTGGGGTGGATCCAGGATAAATAACTCCAGTGACATAGCTCAAATGGAGCTTCTTCACTGGTCCGTTTACAAGAAGTGCTACTCATATTTTGGATACTGTCTTCAAAATAAACAAGTAAGTGCATCCATTACCTTCTACTGATCGTGATATTTTCATTTCCATTATGCCTCCAGGGTATAAACAGGCAGTAGAGGCCCAACAGCATGTCCTTGGTAGTATTGCACTACAGCAACTCTTAGCTGAAGAGGCCATAACAGTCCCTCAGAAAGTCCTTTTAAATGACATCTGGAGGTTATAACAGCAACAATATAGTCCAGAAATACTTCAAATCCCGGGTGGGCCAGAGGACATGAGGCTCTCAGAGCTGTGCAGCACCAGAGCAGCTGAGCTGAGTGTCTCCAGGGGGCCCTGGAATCCACAGGGCCACTTACATAATGTGCTTTGCCTAAAAGTGGTGCTGTCCCACAGAGTGTGAGGTTGTGGCTATTTTTGAAAGAGAAGAGAGACAAGAAAGGTGCTTGAGGCCTCTTGTGCAAGGGCTCTGGAGCTGATAAGTACGGACCTGAGAAAACCATGGTGAAATCGACTCCACAGTTTTTGGATCCTAGATGAAACTGAACTCTGAATACTGAACTCTTAAATGCAGCTTAGCAAAATATTTTTCAATCTCTCACGTCCATCTTGCTAATTGATAATTACAGTGTAGCCTATGTCTGACTATTGGCAGAACATCCACAGCAGTTCCACTAGTATTGCAGAAAATTCTCTCAGAGCAGTGATTTCTTCTCAAATACAACCATGAAATGAAAAGGAAACAAATAACCTATTTCTCTGTCTCTCTAGTGGCATCCTTGTGCTACTCAATGGAGAAAGAAGAGAGTTATCCTATGATTAAGTCAGGCATCTCCTTTTATTGAGACAGCCTGCTCTGCCCTCCTGCTCCGTCTAAATTCTTCAGCCTGTTTTGAGTTCTGAACACATACTAAGGTGTGTTTCTTAAGGTACATGCTTGGTATAATTTCGAAGGTATTGATTATTGCCAGGGAATTGCATGCATTTTTAGAAATAAGCCATCATTAGCTCAAAAACAATCTCACTGATCAAGCCTTACACCACACTTTGAAGTTTATCTTGTGCTGACTATGGCTGATCACATTAGAAAGTCTCTGCAGGATGGAAGCTCATTGAAAAGTCTGCTTAGAAAATTACTAAGCAGTCAGTCCTTCTGTTAATATCTGTTAAAATGAATGTTTTTAGACTAGAAAGCAAGCACTATCTGAATAAAGATCAAAGCCGTAGAAGTTTCTTTGAAAATCTTTTCAAGTAGTTGCAGCTCTGTAATCCTTCGTAACAACAAAAGCTATTCCAAAATGTTTCCTAACTCACTCACTCTCAACATGAATTTGGCTTCCTCTTTACTATCAGAGATGTACATCTCCCCAAACGATGAGCCAATTTAGCAACTGACTCACTATTTTCTAACGTACCCGAATGAAAAAAAAATCTACTTAGAATCTAATACTGAGGTATCAGACACATACAGGTATACATGGTCAATGTGCATGTGATGGTTATGTTAGGCAGACACTGGAAAATATTTATACAGTTTATCACAATGTCTCAATTCCACCAGTGTCCTCCCACTTGCCTTGGAATTAGGCAGCAGGGCAACTGTCAAACTGGCGAATAAGTCTCAGTATGTTTCTGATCATTAGCTCTACTTCTGATCACTATCTTTCATCTTCAAACAAGGCTGCATCAAGGCAAAAAAGAACGGTAGCATTACAAGCTAAGATTTTCTTTTGAGGAAGTAATGTATGTCTGTTGTTTCAGCAAAGCAGCCTGTTCTTCTGCTCACCCACACACCTCCAAGCATATCAATAAAAGGAAAACTTCCTTTGACATGGGAAACGCTTTTTAAAACAAAATTACCTGCACCTTACTTTGCTTTTCCAGAAGTTTAAGAGTGTCCATTCCTTTTCCCAGAAGACAAGCAGAGGTTAAGTGGATGAATGGCTGAATGTTAAACATACTCCTCCCTACTTACCCACGTCTTAATCCGCGTGGAAAATATTTTTAAAAAATCAATTTGCATTGGCTGATTTTGAAAATTAATTTGGGTAAATAAAATTTGGGTAGGCACCCAAATCATTCAGATGCTCTGAATTTTTTAAACTTTTAAACTATTGTGCTAGAATTGGAAGCTTAAAAATGCTCTCTGTTACCCAGAGCTTGAGGCAGGTGTTGATCAAGCAAATAATAAATCTTAATATTTCTAATTTGATGAAAACAACAACTTCATGACCTTTCTTAAGTGCTCAAACAGCAGCCTCACCATGAGAGATAGCTCAGCTGTTCATGTCTTGGATGAAGACCACTTTGGAAAAGCAACCAGACCAAGTAGAGAAGCATATTTTTATCCCACTGCTGAGTCCTATATTGACTTTTGCTCTGCTTCACAGATGGGGTTAGGTGACTTTCCGTTTTTATTCAATTTTTTCACAGGTTGTCAAAACGATCAGTTTGGGCCAGATGATCTAAGGTTTACTGAGCTTTTTTAAACTGCAGTCCATGTTTTTAATCACCTGAGAATGAATTACTGCAATATTGTCAGGCTTTTTGTTAGTAAACTTAGGTGTAAGTATGTGCCTAGCAGGAGTTTAACACCGAAGCCAGAGCTACTGTCCTTCACTTTTCTTCTTCCAGAAATAACGGTTCAGTGTTTTGGCTTCTGTACTTCCAGGAGAGAAGTGTAGGGAAAGTTCTGAGACTGAGTATAGCAGTGACAAGTTGGACTTGACCCATGTTATACAATGAACATTAAACCTGGATGTACCATTGCAACTAAAAATACAAAGTCTGATGTTAGTGATGGCTACACTGTGTCCATGTTTTACTCTTACCTTCACATCTCTCTACCCCCATCAGATTTTCATCCAGATATCCTCCACTTTCTTTGCTTCGTGCTGTATTACTAAACACATTCTTTTTTTTACTTGAGATGCAAAATTGGTATGGAACGTTAACTACAACTGTTTAAAACTTTACAGCTTCATGTAAGAACAGCACTGCCCAAAGGTTCAACCTAATTAAAAATAGCCTGAAGGCTTTTACTTCCTGACACTACAATGAACTTAAAAGGAAAAAAAACCTCTTCTTGTCTGCACTGCTATTACTGGATTACAGAATGCTGTGCAAAGGGAGGTTAATGGAGCCATCCTCATGATTAAGTTCAAGGGATTAATGTTTCAGTTCAGTTGCTTTTTATCGAAACATTTTTTTCAAAGGTCATATTAACACTGACTATTGCAAAGTGAGGCAACTAATTACCCATCAAGTTCAAATGAACCATGCAGAAAACTTTGGTTCAGTGATGGTTAGCTGCATCCTTCAATGCAAAATATGACATATAAGGTAACTAAGATAACTCATAACTCTAGAGAAACAACAAAAAGCCTGTCCTGCTGCATAGAGTAGCTTGAACTCATGCCTGTTAAAGGGCAAAGACAAGGTTCACTTATCTTTAGGGGGAGACAGTGATTGACTGATGGTTTTTGGATCTACAGTAGTGGTAACATTTAAGCACAGGCAAAATCTAACCAGTTCAAACAAAAGAAACACCTGCACAAAATGGCGTGAAGTGAAACTCCTTCCCAAGCAGAGATCTGAAATGAGTATCAGTCACAAAGAAGTGCTGCAGATGAGTAAAGCTCATTTTCCTCACTGAAGCATTTCAGATGTTTGGGAATCTTCCACTACCCTGTCTTAGCAACTAAGGGAAACTGCAAAGCATGAATGTGTCTAGAAAACAGGACCTGGATGCTGCTTAAAATCCAAGCTTGCTTCAACAGTCAAAGTAGAGACAAAAACTTCTGACCTGAGAAGTCAGGTGCTCCTGTCACATTCAGACCTGCCCAGTTTTTTCTCTCTGCATACAACCTGATGTGGGTTTCTGTTGAGCACCTGAGCTCCATGAAGAAGGGAAGCCTCTGGGTGTTTTGCCCTTCTTAAGGTTTACATGGATGAATGACTGCCAGCTCCAGCATTGCAATTCAACCAACCAGCAGAGGTCCAGAGGTCAGCTCTTGGTAAGTATGGTGGATTATGTTCATGGAGCTATGCTGATAGACAACATGCAAAATCATAAACAAAAGCAAGCACCTGCATGCTTAAGTCTGCTCTATGGTATATTTTTCACCTTGAAGTGAAATTGGACATTTTAAAGTCTCCTTGAACAGATGTGTCGGTGATACTGCCACCATTTGTTTTTTTGTTTTGGTTTTTTTTTTTGGTCAGACTTTTTGCCAGAAAAAGGAATAGATATTGTCCCTGAAAGGTACATCTAGAAGATACAGGAAAAATAAACAATATTACGACTTACTAACACCAAACAGTGCTATCTTCACACTGATAACAACTTGCTGTATGAAAAGAGTGCGTTGAGGAGGGACAGACTATGCTTAATTAGAAAAAAAAGTTATTTAGAGCACAATGTGAAGCTACAGGTGTGAGAAGGGCACAAAGTGCCTTCTGCCTATGCTGTCCTATCCTAGACGGAAAGATTAAGGCACAACCAACCAAGGACCAGGATGAAAGAGCAGCCCCAATGTAAGTGACTGAAATACCAGCACGGACAGAAGTCAGCCCCTTTGGTACCTCCCTTCATCACATATCTCAGTGTGTGAAGGCTGCACACTCCTACAAGGAAAAGTGAGCTTTTCTATTGACATCAGTGGATTTGGTCCCTGGCCTCTCATTCTGAAGTTAATACAGTTCATCCAAGCATAGTTCACCAGAGGGTCAAGACTGAACTGAGATGAATCCTATGGAACTTCACTAAGCCCTTTGCTTTTTTTTCCACTGAGATTCCATCAGAATGTATAACATGACCTCCTCAGAGCTCTGATTTGTTTTCAATTTAATTTCATTTGTGTGTATCACTGTTGGTAGCTTCTATCTTGTAAAAGTTTTGTACTGTGCAAAACCTAATTTAAGAAGAAAAATTGGCAGAAGCAGCATCCCCTTTTCCATTAGAAGTACTTATCTTTTTAATACTCTATCTGTGTTTTATTACTGTTACATCTTCTAAAGGCATTAAAAAGTTCTCAAGAGGTCTTGTAACTTTACAATGTGTTCTGCGATGCCAATTCTGATCACAGCCCAGTTCAAGATAAGTTTAATAAACGCTGGAAAAATACAGGCCTCTCATGATAAGTGACCGTGCTATTTGAGGAAGCAACAGTATACTCTGAAAACAATGATTGCTTGGGTTAGAGCTCTCTTTAAAATATGTGTGGAGTACACATTTTTACTGAGGATAACAGAGACTAATCTTGAATTCTGGGAGTATTCCAAATGGTGGTAGGCAAGTATCAGAACTGCATGAGATTGTTAACTTGCACAAACCCCTTTTAGAACAATGACTTACATAATACCAGCTTTTCACCATTTAATATAAATGTATTTAGAGCTACAGAAATGCAGACAAGCATTAGATTTAGTAATGATGATTGGAAAATTAATTCAACTGCAAATGTGTAACAGTAATAAGATTATTCTGAGTTAGTTGCAGAAGTTATTCCTAAAAAAATCTTATCACTCACGTTATTTAAACTTTCTTACATATCAATTAGTTTGAAATAATAAGTCTTTAGGCTATCCACTAATTGCAGCACTGTAGACACAATCTGTATTTAAAATTATGCAGTGAAAATTAAGCCAAAGCACCAAGCAGTCTTGGCTAACAAAAACGTTTTCCTCAGCCCTTCGGATAAAGAAGGAGAGATAATGGGGGCACTGAATTCACAGGAGAACTCTTTCTCAGTTTACTATTCTCTGCTTGTCACATGTTAACACAGAGTACCAAAGCCACAAGCTGTTATCCACGTGTTTAATTTGCAGTGTTGCATTTTCAGTGTATTCATTTTCTGATCATATGGTGTGACCGTTTTCAGACAAAAAAGCGAAGAACTTCAGTGATTAATGCAAAGGAAGGACGGCAACACATACAACCCGAAGAACAGCTGATTAAGAAGATTCTGCCACAGGATCATTTACAAGTGTAAGGTAAATGTGGATGGGTTGTTTTTTTAGAAGACAGAGGGAAGCTGTTTGCAGAGGAACATCTAGTATATACATGAGGAAAAGCCACCATTTTTAGTTTCTACCTGCTGTTATGGCTCCAGGCTCTTAAGAAAGGCTTCAAACTACTCTTTTAAGTCTTTCTGTCTTTGCAGAATTGATCTCAGGAGAACAGAAGGTTCCCTCGTCTGCTTGTATTTTATTTCACTGATATGCTGAAACTCCAGTTTGGCACTTGTGTCATTAGAGCTGGTTTATTCTGGCACCTGTCAGAGGCACACAGCATGGACTGCTGCATCAGTCACAGCTGCTGACTGCAGCCGCTGTCCTCAGCAGCAGCAGAAGTGATGGGAAGAGGAATTATTTTTAAAACACAGCTACTAATTGACAGGTGTTCTTCCCTGAATCCTCTATGCCTACAGTACCAATGAGGAGTCAAAGACAACATCCAACTGACCAAAACAGATAATGGGAATTATGTCTCCCACCACAGAAATTCGAAGCAAGCAGCTGAAATATTCTGTGTTCAAAGGTATGTCTGATGGAGGTAATCAAAAAGCGTGTCTCAGATTGATGCTTCTTAAAATCAGACAAGCAAGTTGCTCTCTCCCTGCATGCTACATTAGCAGCTACCAAGCTGTTTCACCCTACTGTCCCATATGTTCTGTACTTCATTTTACTTAATAAGAAAAGGCAGAGCATGGAGCTTTCTGTGTATGATATAACTCTTCATCTTCAGACAGCAGTGATTTACACTTTTGTGCATGGAAAAAAGACAATCTCTTTGATTATCAGCCTATCTACTATAAGATTTCCTACTGTCAGTAGCCTGCACTTAATATGTAACTCTGTAAAAAGACACTCAAAGATGTTCCCTACTGCATGCATGTTTATTAAAAAAATGTTTCTAGATGCTCATTAAATGGCTACAGGAGGAAAACAAAGGTGAATACTGAGTCAGTGCTCTTATGGCACGTGTGTTTGTTTGTTTGCATATCCTTACTAAACATGAATGAAAAAGGGACAGCATCTGGTAATTTGTAAGTGAATCAAAATAATGCCTTCATGGGCACAAGCAGGGATTTTCTATAATAATTTACATTACTGATGTATTCATACTACACGTAGTTTGTTCAGGAAGGACAAGTAAAGAAAAGGTCTTGGTGAGATATTTATCAAAGATATTATCTTTTTTTTCTGATCTCCAGTGTATTATAAGAGAGAGACCTGCAGAAAGCCTCTGGGTGCTAACAGAATTGGACATGAAAATGGACACTGTCCTGGTGGGGGGCCTAAAACAGACGATCACATTAGGGAGATGGGGTGGTGAAGTTTACTAACCTAGAAAACTTTTGGAAGTGAAACACGGCAGGGCACGGGATGCTCAAAATGCAGGAAGCATTCATATTTACATTTGTATTCTCTACTTGTGTTTGTATGAGAATACGGACATCTAGTACACATAAAAGACCTCAGAGCAAGCTTACTGCTTTTTCATATTACAGCAAAAAAAAGCATTTCTGCATCTGACAACAGAGATGATCTTGGCCTGTAACAAATCCTCAAACATGGTTTGTATCACTGAACTGAATCTACTTCTGAGGAAGTAGCAGCCGTTAAGAGGCAGTTAATATTACGAGAAATTAACCCCAGACTTAAAAAAAAATCACTTAAAAAGTAAAAAATCCAAATAATAATTTAAAAATTTGAATTAATTTTCAACCAATTGGTATTTTCAAGTGTGAGCCCCAGCAGTGTCTATCTGAATACAGATGGGAATGAAGGGTATTCCAGGGCAAGAGGAGACACTAACACTGACATGAAATTAGAGAGTAGTTACTGCAGAATTTATTCCATTCTGCCACACAGAGAGTGAGTCCCTGCTCAGAATTACAATGATTCTTTGAGAGAAAGACTGACAATGAATTATCATTCCCAGGAGCTTCTGTAATTTCCAAGCAACTCAGCATTACACAGACTTGCACATCTATCATGCCTCAACTTCAGCAGCATTACAGCATCAGTGTAAGGTGTAAAACTGACAGAACAGGGAAAGATTTAATTGCTGCCAAGGTCATCAGTGCCACCAGGAATACTAACTTCTGAAACCAGATAAGTGCTCTGAAAACCGAACCTTCGGAATTTTCAGCAGAAAGGCCAATTCTGTGATCAGTAATATTACATGGAGATCCCCACTGACCTACGTAACACCCTGACAAAACTCTGAGCCAAACAGGTACTTCTAAATATCCTAATATTCAATAATCTTACGAAGAAAGTCAGAATACAATCTGTGTATATACGAATAGCATCAGCAGTTGGTGAAACAATCTGCCTTATGTGCTCCAAGCCCTATGTTTTATTCAGGCATTAACACCTCCTTCGTGAATGTGAAGATGTCAGATGTGAGCTACCACATGCAATATCATTCTCACGGGACATACAGTAACTTAACATGGAGACTGACATTGCACCATGCAGAATTCTAGTTGTACATAACAGCTACTATAAGATTTACAAAAATCCAGTTCTAGAAAAGATGTCAGCTTGATTCTAGACAGCATCTACACATGGCTGAAGCCCACTGAAATGCTCTACTATGCACTGAAGAGTTTATCTGAAAGAGCTCAAAGGAGAAGAAAAGTGTAGCAGTAAATGTCAGACCTTCCATCTCAGAACTCTCATTGGCCATTCCTTCCTGGTCAAAATGTCCTACTGGCAAGCTATTTTGTATGGAATAAAAAAAGATGCATCTTCAGACCAGACTTCTAAGTCCACATTCTCTTATTCTGTCTCAAAGATTTATTTGAAGTTTCCGCTGTTGACACAGACAAATCACTATTAGCTAAATGAAAGTTACTGCTACACTAATATTTATTAGTGGATTCTGACAGCTCCTGAATGAAGCTCTGAATTTAGGTAACCTCTCTAGATTTCTGTACAACTACTATAATGACTTAAAAGGATTGGATACCTCTCCTGCATATGCTCTGATGTCATTCCTTCTGTTCAGCCTGAAGCCAGTAGTGTCTCTCTCCATATGGGAGAGAGAGCTGAGATAATACTCCTTGATGGCCTGCACAGAAGCTTGACTTCTCCCTTCTGTGCTGCCTGACCTCCTCCTAACCAGCTGCTTCAGAGCATTCAAAATGCCTTACTCTGCGGTTGTACCAGTGAGAATGTAGGGCAGAAAGGAGTGGAAGAAAAAAAACACAACATTTTTCCATCATTCTCATATTTCCTTTGGAGTGAGTAGAACTGTGGAGTGATGGATGGATCACACGAGGTGTCCTAAGTGGTTATGTGATGCCACCAGAGGTTCTTATCTTAGGTCTGAGTTGCTTCTAACTGTGCAGAAGCAATTGAATTGCCCATTCCTGCCATTCTCCAAAGATATTCTGACTTAACCCAAGCAGGGGGTATGAAGTTGGCAGCATACTGTTTGCAATGTAAGTGATGTATGACAAGAATAGAGGTAAACACTTCTGTTCTTTTAAATGTCCACTGAGTTGTTTCAAGGCAGATCAGACCTATTCCTATGCTTCTGCTTTTCAGGAAAGGAAATCAGAACATTCCTGAGGAAGAGAAATCAGTATTCTCACGACACGTAAACACAAACAACAACAAAAATCCCAGTTCTTTAGTGAACAATTGCCAATTTAATGCCGCCGTCTCAAGTAAGTCACTCTTCTGAATACTGGCAAGGTGCCGACACATTCATTATGGCTCTACTTTCTTTTGTCACAACTACTTTGTTCAGGAAACCTGCCCTTTTAGGTACCTTGCCTGTATCCAAGAGGAAAACACATTCATGTAGCCAGGGCCCCACCTAGCAGCTCTAATCTTTGACCTTACCACAGTGAGAGAACTAAGCAATATTTACAATCAGCTGCATTCTTTTTGAAGTGTTTGAAAGTATCTTTTTCTCAATAGTAAAAACATTAAAATAAATAATAAATATATAATGATATATATAGAGATACATGAAAAGTATGTTAGTGTCCACCTGGGCAGAAACATGTAATCCACAGAAAAAAAAGAAGCCTGAGAAGTTATAGCCACATGCTATCAATTAGTCATACTTACTTAGCATTTGTATTTCAACAGAATTGAGATGTTAATATCTATTTTGCAAGACCCAGATCAAACATACACAGCTGGTTCTTTTTTTCTTACTCTCCCACACATGTCCTTGGAAGTATACCTAGTAAGCATTTAGAAAACAAACAACCTTTCCTATGCATTCTGATAAAACATCCTCTGGGAAAGCACAAGGAATTGCCTCACTGATGTTGGCCAGGGAGAAGAGGAGCAATCACAGCAAATGTGTTCCTTTTCCTCTACTGAAGGTGCATCTCTAACACTGGTATTGGTACCACACTGACTGGAGGAGTAGTCCCAAAACCTGAGCCTTTGTTGCCACTAGGAAGGACTATGAATCACA
Source organism: Centrocercus urophasianus (assembly GCF_019232065.1). Taxonomy (NCBI): domain Eukaryota; kingdom Metazoa; phylum Chordata; class Aves; order Galliformes; family Phasianidae; genus Centrocercus; species Centrocercus urophasianus. The sequence goes on along the minus strand of NW_024884142.1, from coordinate 89,724,830 downwards.
AAACAACTGTTAAGGCTTTGTATGGGACAGCGAAAAGCTAAGCAGGGATGTTCCCTGGCAGAGAGGATCTGCAATGCTATCCAGAAGGCTCCATTTACTACTGCACATCTGTGAGTTAAGCCAGGGGACTGAAAAACAAATCATATCTGCTTGGCATGGAACCAGAACCCTCTGCACCCAGGTACCTGCAGCAGAACAGTAGGTTCCGTTACCAAACACAATCCTGTCTGAGAAGATATGGTAGTTTCTCTCCTCACAGGGAAGCAATGTATACCAAAGCATTCCAGAAACTTCAGTAGAAGGAGAATTATTAAATATAAATACAAACCAAACAGGATTCACCGATTCAGTGACAAAGGCTTGTGATTTATAGCCATTTCCTAGTGAGGGAAAACTCAAGACCTCCTGCCATGACTGTAGATGACAGCAGACATCCTTGAAATACTACTACATTGTGTTAGCATGTTCTAATCATTAGTCCTCCTACATAGGACTTTCACCTTTCTCCCGAGCTTTGATTGCCTCTCCCCAGTTGTCCTGTTCCCTTCCTCCTCCCTTAAAAACTCACTCTCTCACCTCTAAATTTTTGCCTTAGGCTCTACTAATTCCACTTTACTGATTTCTCCTTTCCCTCCCCCCTCCGCCCCTCAAATTTTCTTTCCTGCTCTCATGCCCCAATTAATCATTTCTCTCACTATCCCATACTCTGGTGTTCCAGATGACAAATATTAAATTTATCTGTTTGGTAAGCTTAATCTTGAGAGGTGCCCAGAATTCCTACCTTCAACACCCTTCCCCTTTCTCATCCGCGACATGTAGATGCTCTCAATTCATACCCCTGTAATATCCCCTCACATCAATCTTCTTTACCTCTTTGGAGAGACATTTAATAGTGCCTGTTTCTCTGATATGTGAGTACTGCAGCTACTGTGAGCAGAGAACAGAGGATATTCTGATGATCCAAAGGGCTGTAGAGAGAGAGCTTGTATAATCATGCTGTGACACACAGCCCCTGACCACTGCACTGAGGTGGGGCAAAAGCAGCAATAAATAAAGCAGGCAGGCAGACAATGGGGTGGGGTATGATTTGAAGAAGCCACAGATTGCTTTCCCGGTACAAAAAGAATGTAATGGCCAGTGGCAGCATATGTTATGCAGCTAGCAGATAATAATCAGGGCTGTAATTGCTCAAAGATTTCAGAGGAACCATCAGGCAGTAAATTGTGGACACTCCTGACTCAAAGTTTTGACATGTAAAATGAAAACAACATTAGCATTACTAGATAAAAAGGGGAATGTTTCACTCACTTTCACTATAGTCTCATATTCCATTTCTACTTCTGTTTTTCCTCTACTTCTTGTTCTTCTATGCTCTTTAAAACAAAACCAAGGATCATTTCAATTTGATATGATTAACAATTACTCTAAGCTGAAATGACATAATTTTGTTCATTACAGTAAAATAACAGCTCTTTAATCTACGTATTTAATGAAAAACATAAGATTACTTCACGCTTCTGTGTGTGGGCTCATTAATATTTGACTAGGTAGTAGGAATGTGTTAGTCAGAGAAATCACTCTATTTATCACAACCTGTCACTCCATACTGGCAGAAGATAATATTTCAGCGGTGTTACGTGGGAGATTTGCTAAGTTGCAGATCAGGCACATCATGGGAGATGACAGCTTTTTTTTTTTTTTTTGGAGGGGGGATAAGAATATCTGAATTAAAAAAAACACAAGCATCACCTATGCTACTTGAAGGCTGTGCTTGAAGAAATACCTCCAGACATTGCAGCAGGAGGGCGTCACACTGCAGTCATGGCCAATGCCATGGACTCCGTGAAGTTTGTGAAGTTTGCATGGAAAACCTTCAGTGACAAATGCAAGTGCTTATGAGAGTGGTGCAGACTTTCACCAGTCAGCTGATTCCCTTTGACTCAGCCCTGAGGCAGTGCCTGAGCACGATGAGATGTGGGACCCGTTGCTGCTGGACACAACACTGCTGTGCCTGTGTTCAGATTCAGCATTTCTCTCTGAAACTTCTGTTTTGACAGTTTCAAAGAGAGGCAGGATTTTCAGGCTGTCCCTGAAGAAGACCCCAAACCTAGAAGACCCCAAAATGCTGCAGGCAGCTGCATGCTACTCAGAGCTGACCCACTGGGATGGCTGTGGCTCATCACATACACTCTACGCACCCTGAGCTTCAACTCTCTTGAAGAGCTCTAAGGTGTGGATTAGGGAAGTCCTGAAGGTATTCCAACATCAAACAAAAAGACACACGGTTTTTAGCTTGCAGTTATAGTTACTAGAAGATGGCTACAAAACTATAGCCCTGAACTTAGAATGAGGGTGACTTTTTGGTTCTTGCTAAGTGTAGCCTTCAAACAAAGTTAACTGTGCCATTTTCCTCTGGCTGCAGTATGCTTTATTCTCTTGTGTTAAGTAATGTGGTCGCTGTCTCCTTTTACTCTATAATAAGCATGATTTCAGTGTTAAGTGATTTACTGCTTCATAGCTATAGCAACTGAGTGACTCTATTGCTAACTTGGTTCTGTTTGTAGAGTTAAATCATGGCTCTTATGATACACTTAGTGCCACTAAAATCTTGACATTTTGCACCTCGTGTACTTTATACCCTAACATGTATTCAAAGTAATACCACATATACCTATTGTATATCCAAGAGCCAGAGCTGTAATGGCATTAAATGTGATACGGTGATACTAGGTGAGAATCAGCCCTGGAACAATCGCATGCAAGTTCACTGAGGTCAACTTTATTTTGCCTTAGCTGTTGGCTATCATGTTTGCTACAAATGAAATTGCAAATTGAAACCTTTAAATAGAAACAAACAATAGTACAAAATAAAATTATCTGTTTCAATATTGAACATTAAAATAGCTTAATAACCAAAATAATACGTTTTCAATGTGCCACAAAACATTTCCTCTCAAAGCAATTTTTAAAAAACTGAATGTAATTATGGAGCCACTTCCTTGGTAATGGGTAAAGAAGCAAAACAATACATTTGAGCACCATGTCCCCTTTCTATATTCATGCAGATTTGTAAATGCCTTATAACTGAGTCACAATAGCAGGCAAAAGAAAAGAAGTTAGTTAACAGTGTGGCTGGATTTGGTTGAAATTCTTAATAAAGGAACTTCTGCCACTGTGTTATACTCTGTTGAAACAACTGAAAGACACCTTTATTTATTTTCTCCTTGAACTCTTTCTCACCTTGGTACCAGTGGACTTTAAAACTGCATTAGCACTGACACAAATGGTGTTAAAAGATACACTTTGGGTATAAGATGTTCAGGCAATGGGTGCCAGTGATTGTGGTAGCTTGCACCATTTTGACATGCAAAATGAATCTAAAGTATTAGCTGAGGAAGCAGAAAGTGACTGTAGCAGAAAAAAACGTAGCAGCAAGAAGGTGAAATGTAAAGTGTAAAAAGAAAGCCACTTTTTTTCCTATAGTTCCTGATCAGTTCTCCTGATGCACTTTACTTTTATGTTCCTTTGATCTCTACACTTCAGTGGTTTTGTGCTCCCACTGACAGGCAAATCAGAGAAGGCGTTACTTAAAACTGGCAGTTTTTACAAAATGACATACATGTTTGCAGCACACAAACATTCTCTTACTCTGGATGTTAGTCTAGTTATTTCAGTGAAGCTCATAACTGTTCAAGCCTCGTTGAGATTTGACTAGAAATTCCCTTTAAACCAATCTTGGAAAACACTAATGAGAATCCTCTTGCTAAACTCCTTTGTTTGTGCAGTATTACCGCTTTTTGTTACTTTTGGCACCAGTCTTATCAAGCCTCCCTGCAAAGGAAACATTTGTGTTTGTGAAAACGTGCCCACTCTGCATGCAGGTGACCACCGGTGTGTACTGGTCAGTGCTCACACACTAGGATTTGGGTGTGCAAAGTAGGCACGCAATTTGCAATGGTACAGATGTTATTTACCTACCTGGAGGATGAACATCAGGCTCAAAATAAGTAAACATTAACCAAAAAAGAAAAAAAAAAAAAAAGAAGCAGCAGCAACATCCAAAAGAGACAACAATTCTATGAAAGCAAACCAAGCATTTTTTTCCCTTTCCTTATTCAGCAAGTACTCAAAACACAGTCCACCAAATTTAGCAGAGATATCTGGATAGCATGAATTCCACAGTGATGGGAAATTACAAAGTTACAAGATACAACTCTTCAGCTGTCAGTAGGGTGCAAACGGCTCAAATCCAGTCCTGTTTATGCAGTTACTAACAATACAGTCTGTGCACTTGCACCATTAGGATTTTCCCAATCCAAATGACGTTAGTGTAGCAGACGTATGTTATATATTACACACACGTATTTACCACAGGGTGCTCACTAGTTTTGGAGATCCAGGCATTGTCTTGCAGCATAAGAAAAAGAAAATCAGAAAGAAACACAGGGATTAAAATGAATACTGACTTTCAAACTGTTTTCTATTCTGAAGGTCATAACTGTAGTTGTCATAAGCACATGATCTTAAAATCCCCGAGCACCTTCTTGAATCTAGAGTGAGTAACCTCACCTGGAATGCACAGACATTGTGCTAAGCAGCCTTTTGTGAAATCTCTAATGTATGGATAATACAACACAGAAAAAACACATACTTTTCCAAATCATAACTAGGCAGCCAAACATCTGTAGCATTTATTAGAAGTGAGACAACAGACACACATGGGAACACCACTAGTGATGGGGAACTGTTAAAATATTATCTGCTATTCATTGCCTACTGAAGGCTGGTTTCCAAGTAGTTTTCTGGAGACACCTTCTAAAGCAGAAAGTCAAGGTACCATTCAGTGCAAGTTTAAGCTTTTACAATACTGACATTGAATATATTCTGGCTTATCTGATAATTCTGAATGTGTCCTCACTTGTGCAAATGGCCACGAGAAATGCTGCATTTTATACCTTCTGTTTTCTAAGATTCCATGAAGAGCTGTGGTGTGTTCTCATTTATTGTGACATTATTACAAAGAACGAATGCCACAATTAGTCCAGAGTTCTATTCTTGCTTATGCACAGAAAGGTGGCTCAGAATCTGACTATTCACTGCCATAAATTGTTCTGACATAACACCTCAAATTGAATGTTGGCAATGTGACTGTATTCTTTACAATTATCTTTTGCAAACACTAAAAATTATGATCAAGAAAAGCATATTATAACAGGAAGAATAAAAAGGGAACACTGCTTATCCACAAAGGCTGCTTCACAGCACATCATTTATTCTATAAATAATTCACACCTCTCTCAGTTGTTCTGCAACTTACATGTGTTGCTGCTGGCTCAGCCTTTGGCAAGCATTTACACTGTTTTCAGAGACCACAGCAGCAAAATTCACCACGTTAAAGGAAGAAGAAAAGATTTTGAGGAGTAGTGTGGAGGCAAATGGAAAAGTTACAAGTCACGGTGCAATCCAGGGGACTTGAGATTTTTAGATACAGATCCTCTGTGCCTACCTCTTTCTTTTTCAGTGCTGTAATGCTCCTACAAAGGGCTTGGCTGGCTAAAGGATTCCACTTCACTGGTGATAACTGGGGGAAAATCTTCCTGCTCAAACTCTGGACAGATAAGAAGCCAGCACTGTTCACTGGCCACTAAACAGAGGGAAAAAGGAGCCATATGGATGACAGTAATACTGTCCAGTATTTAATCAATGGAGGCTCTGGCTTAAGTTATTATTAAGCCATGACTCCCTTTCAAAAGTTGTTTGCAGCCGTTTTGTATACTGTAGAGTTCACCTTCAAAATAATAAACCAGATGTGTTTTACATAAGTGTTCTTTATATAGGTATCTACAAACAGAAGACTGAATTACAAAACAAAACAAAAAAGGAAAGGAAAGGATAGAGGGCATGCTTTCCCATGGATGTAATCAACAGCAGGGCTGCACAAACAGACATTTAGGACAAAATCTAGCTCATGGCAACACGGAAACAGGACAAAAAAACGTTCAAGGTAGCAACTTGTTGTCATGTTTAGTAAGTTCTGAAGCTTGATTGTATTCCTATCTTTCTTGGATCGGAAAAGATCCTCTGCATCTTCTAACAGAAGGACAATGCACAGGTAAAGTTCTTTTTAATTGATCTGACTGTGAATTAGACAGAAAAAGAAATGCAGGAGGAAAAGAATGGCTCTGGGTTTGATCTCAGTGAAAGAGAAAATTCAGATTAATTATTTTGTGTGGCTGTGGAAAATCACTATTTAACAATAACATGAGTGAAACCAATCACTGCAATTTTGCACTGAAGTCACACAAACACAATGCAACTGCAGCAAGAACAGCCTTCACATGCACTATTTCTCTTCCTGGGCAAAAGTACCTTTCCATTCCTGCTTATGATTGATTACTTTAGTTATATCATTTAAAAAAAGAAAACACAACTGTTTCTACAAAACAGCTCTGTAAATGCCAAAAGATTGTCAGAATATATATTTTTCAGCTGAAGAAAAAAATCCTTAACCTCAATACAAGATCCATGTATAAGATCCATTATAACTATCAACTTTACTAGATGTAGAACAACATTTATTAGCTTGCAGGCTGGACAAAGATCAAGACATTAAAATCTGTTTCTCAGAAACATATTTCCATTAATATAATAAATGTCAGTAAGATACAGTAAGTCCAACTGAGGGCTCTTTCCTCCAGAGTTCATATTCCTCTGGTCAAGCATGAACAGTTAATGTGCCACGCTAACGAGACCAACAAGATTCTATGAATGTCTCCGTGGATGATTTTAATTGAAAATCTCAAAGACACACTCATTTAGGACACAGAGTCAATCTGAATTTTGCTACTGCTATCAGTCAGAGCACACTGAATGACACTCCTCACTCTGCAAATGTAACTGGCCATCTGCCTTAGTTTGAGAGCTAGTCAGACAACCCCTGCAAATCAACTGCTTGTCACAAATAAGCTCAAGGGAGTTGGTGTTACTATAGCTAATCCAGAAGAGCAGGTTGGCAAAGGATTATTTCAGTGTTCATCAGCAGTTATGAAAAAATGACCAATTTGGTCAACTAAAGGGGATGAGAATAGTAGCAAAAAAGACCTAGATTCCTATTAGGAATGGGCTAAACAAAGAAAAGAAAGAATACATTGTACTTTAACTAGGAAGAGCAGAAGTACACAGCACCCAAGCCTGGAACTCCATGACTGACGCCTGGTTAAGCAACAGCTAACCTAGTTATTTCTGTAACAACAGAGACCGCCACAGTATTCTTCCCTCTGTCCTCACAGGAAACAGGTCAAAGGGTCAAAGAGAGTAAATGCTTTTAGAGAAATAGACTCATTGGTCCGGTTTGGCAAATGTATCTCAATATCTGACTGTTCTAAATTGTAATGTACTTATGCATGGATTTTATACGAAAATCATCCCTGGGGATGTGGAAGACCATGCCCTCTGATCTTGATGGTGAAACAGACATTCCTGTTTCATAAAGGATTCTCAAATTTGGAAGATTCTGAACCAAAGAAAATTTTTCTCCTGCACCAAAAGATCATTTTAAACCACACCAGTACATATCCAAAGTAATTTCAGTAGCGTCTCTGAAATGGTTATGAGCAAATGCCAGTGAAATTGAGATTAGCATCAGGTAAAAGGGTGCCTCAAACTGATTCAATGCCTCATATTAATTACATATTTTACAATTCTTATCTGCCAAATTGCTTTCCTTTGCAACTCCCAATAAGTCGTTTTGCTGCTAAGGTCTCAACTCTCCCATCTGCAAAATGGTATGAAATAAAAACTTGCAGCTCAAATTTTAATACTGTTAGAATCTGAAAGCAATAGCATAGTACTGTCTTAAAGAGTTAGCACGATAGCATAGGCAATTTTAAATCCTTCTCTTGTTAGATACAGCAGATCGCACAGCTTTCTCCGCAGTGAAAGGTTTATTTCCTAAGAATGTTTAGAATCCAAGTCCTTTTTCTAATGAAGTGTCAGATAAAAGGATCTTTTTCTCAAGCACCAAAGAAAACATAATCTATCCAAATTTCATTAAACATTAAATGACTGTGAAATAAACATATCTTATTTTTTGACAAATTGCTATTAGTTCTATTTGGAGAGATGTAATACATATGCCAATTAGCCCCCACATGAATATGTGAGAGAAATCCCTTCTATCCCTATGCCCAGTATTGTATATTAAGCTCATTAATTTGTGCCCAAGAAAAAATTTTCAGTTTCACTCTTTTCTGAACCCAAAGTTAACATTAACAGACAATATAACAGCTGATAAACTCAAGATGCCTTAATATCAATTTGCTCAATGGAACATTCTGGTAATTTTGAACTAATTTAGTACAGCAGTACCTGTTCAAGATCAATTCACAGCAGACTATTTCCTACTTATTGTTAATTAAAATCATGGATTTCCTGTTACAAATAGCATATAACTCTGAAGAATTAGCTACAAAACCAGTGTGTTATTGATTCAGCTGATGGACTACTTCTAGACTTACTGACTTATTCTGAGCTTCACAAGAACAGCTGCAGTAAGCAATGACACAGTGAGGCCAGGTGATGAGAGAAAAGTAGGAGATACTCTGAGATTTATCTTCTCTAAGTTACAGAACTGCAGAATGGCTTAACTGTGATTTTATCTCCAGCCTGAGGAACTGAGAGCACAGTAGGCTGGAACTCTTTCTTGGCACAATAAATCTGGGGACCACCCAGCCTTGCTGCCTGAATTCCAGCCCTTTCCGGCCTTGAAGAGAATAATACTCTAGCTGCGCGCCAAGCGGGATATCTGCAGGTGGCATCTGGGTTTGACCTAATCCACCCACACTTCTGTTGTCAGAATTATACAAACATTTTTTCTTCCTGATTGTGCTGGGTAGATATAGGCCAATTATTTCACTTCTGGAACATGGTTGTAGGAGAGTACACAAGAATGGGAACAGTAAAGAAAAATGGGTATGGGGGAGCAGCACTGATTAATGAAGAGTCACCCAAGGCTTTCGGTATGTTGCTTCCAAGCATTCACGTTCCTGAGATTTAAACCTTAATTCAAATGTCAGAATTACCAGGAAACCAGCATCCACCAGGCCAGAAAAGAGGCTCCATCACCATACCACATTCCCAGAGACTAAGAGCTGTGCAGTGCCTGTCTCTTTTCACTAATGGCCATAAACTGAAAGAAGACACAACCACAGGAGGTGTGTGTATTGCTTTTGCTTACTAATGAATCAGTGTCTTTATTCTTCTCCAAATATCTCTGCCTGATTCCCACAGCAAAAAGGTAAAATCTACTTAGGCTCTTATTAAGGAGATCTAATCAATCCAAGCATTCTGTACTGCATTTTCACAGAAGTTTAAGATTGCTATGGCGAGAAGGATGTACAAATGTAAAAAAAACTTTAGAAAGCAGCTCTGCAGATTTCTGAACAGACATATATTCAGAGCTTTGGCAAATCAAGTGCTGGCAATCAAGTGCCTCTCCACTTGCATTGAATCTTGCAAAGCCTTGTTGTTTCTTAGGCACTCTGTCAGAAGATAAAAGTCAACAGGCAGAGCATATATCTCATTCAAAGCCTCTTCTAAAGCTTCTTTTATGAAAACAAATAAGCTAGTTGTCTGAGCCCTGTGTGTGTGAATAATTTAAGAGTTTAAACTGCAACTGGTAAATGTTACGAAAAATGACATTAACAAACATCAGACTGGAAGATTCCTAATTCTCAAAGGTGCAGAGGAGCTCATTTCAGCAGCACCACTCTGATGCACTTGTAAGAAGACCTGGACTAAAACTATTGCAATAGCAGGCCACCAGGTAAAATTCTCGTACTAAAAGTAACCGGAGATCTCTTTATCACCAGGTTAGGTGAATACGCTACTTCTGTGCTAGGCTACTTCTGCATTTTAAGATGCTGTATTAAGATTACAAGATTAAAAAGGCAAACAAAAATATCTCACAGCTTTACAAAACTAGGCCTGAACATTCACAATTTCAGAACTATCTGCAGTTTAAAAGTATCCAACCTTATTACTAGCACTTTCTTTGACACCCCAAAGATACCTGTCAGACTTCCCTTAAAGGTCTGGAGTCATGTGAAATCCTGTACCTTAAGGTTGCGGTTTCTGTTCAGTGCATTAACTGTTGAAAAATCTTCCATTGTTCTTGTAAGGTGAGAGAAGGCAGATGCTCCTCCTGTCATGTGTCACTGTATGTCTGACCAATGAGTACCCTGCTGTCTCAGTGTTGCTGGATTTCAACAGCAGCTACTGGAGAGCTGTGCTGGTGTGGGGCGTGCATTTGCATCTGTCTCCCTCGTGCAATGACTCTTCTGTTGTTGATGTCTTATCTATGTCACTTACATTCTCCTAAACCCAGCAATAAAGCCTCCTTTTCTTTATTCCCTGCAAAGCATTGTTAATCTCTCCCCAGGTTTGAGACGAATATCTTATTCATTTTGCTTTTCCTGGGATAAAGTTTAATTCAAGTAACTATTGTTAATTCACCTTTTTTTTAAGTTTTTTTTTTTTTTTTTTTTTTTTTTTTTTTTTTTTTTTTTTTTTTTCCAATAGCAGTACTTGGAGAAATTTATCACATTGCAAAAAATATAAAAGGTGGATAATTAATATAACAGTCATGCTGAATGTATATTCAACAGGTTTAATAAGAAAGAAGTACTTCAAGTTGCCTTTCATTATACAAGTGCTTTGCTTTAACCTTTTACAAATATTTGTATCATTCATCTGCTTGAAAACTGAGGCAAATGGGGCAGGACTGCCTTTTTGCGACGGGTCCCTGCAGAACCAAGTATTTTACGGTCTCCTAAGGTTTCTGCACTGAGCTCTGCAAATTCACACACACTATCATCTCTTGTAGAGATGGAGCCTTACTACTTCAGCAAAGTGCAAGGAGGCTAAAGCATGTTTGCCGTATTTCACATTTACTCAAGCTCTAGCAGAAGGACTTCAGTACAAATTCACAGATAAATTAAATTGGTACAGCTGAAGCAGACAGTATCCCTAGCAATATTCCTTTTCTCTCCTGAAGATTATGCCATTCTTGCAGGCATGGTTGAGCAAATTCTGTATCTGCTTGCTAGCTGCTGTGGCTTAAATTAATTAAGCGCATTAATATCATCTGCTGCCTACTAGAGCTTACATTAGCAGGCAGGACCATAAACACAGAAACAAGCTGAGGGTCACACATCTCCCTCTGCCAACTGTAGGGAAGGGTAGGGCACAAAGCTGAGGTTAGTGCTGGATGCAGCTGCCTCTACACATGGTTCTCAAGGTGATCCAAACATCAAGTGAGACCTTATACACTGCATGAGAATGCTAATCAAACCGTTCTTGATTCTCCTCAACCCCATTTATGCAGGCACTTGAACACCCCCAACAAAACCAGCAGCTGAAATACTTAGAGAAGGGCAATGACAGTTGTTTGCTATCTCCCTCCAGGGCATATCTGAGCTCTGCCAGGGGAGGGGCTGTAGTGCTGCAGCTGCTTAAATTGACAACTTTACCAGAGCTCTGAGGAGCTGCCTCAGCTGGGGTCAGTTTTGGGGATGCTGAACAGATAACTGCTGAAATTCAGAAGTAATGGGAAATGATACAAATGCAAGAAAATATTTGCAATAGCACTTCCTTTATCTGCATTTCTTATTATAAGAATGCAATTAAATTAATAACGATAAAATGAGCGTATCAATATCAATACATATGCTGATATTCAGAGAATGAAATGTACTTTTGTTATTCAGAAGATCACCCATTCCTGTTCTTCGAAAGGTGGAAACAGTGCCTCAATTTATCTCTCTCTTGTTTTTCATCATAACTTATTTATTTCAAGTATGTCAAGGGAGAAACTCAATTTGTAAGGACATTTTCCAATTAATGTTATTAATTAAAAGTTAGAGTCAGTTGGTTTGTAAATAATCTTATTTAAAACCACGAAGTTTTAGGATTCTGGGAAATTGTTGAGAATGCAGCTATGCAAGTATTAACGGCAATGATCCAAATTTTCAATCTCCAAGTGTTACAGCATGTTTTTTGGCATTCTGAATGCTCATTTTTACATGATCTGTAACCAATTTCATTTCCTCCAGAGTTCTTTTATAGTATTAAGGAGTTATTGTTCCCGTTAGTCTCAGTTAAGCAGTACTATACACAAGTGCTTAGAAGTAATGGCTTTAATGAGTTTTATGTTTATCTTTAAGTTCTGCTCTGAATATGACAAGAGTCTCTGTGCAGTTCCAACTTTATGAATTTGTGCTAGAATCCAGTAATATCCTAGGATATGCCTGTCATTTAGACTTATCTTTAGAAATCAGTGTACAAATTTACAATGTCACAGCCCTAAGCCTGCTGGTGTTCACAAAATGTTTGGACAATGCTCTCAGGCATACGGTTTGAATTCTGGCTGGTCCTCTGTGGAGTCAGGAATTGGACTCCATGATCTTTGTGGGTCCCTTCCAACTCTGGATGTTCTGGGATTCAAAGATTTCATTTCATTATTCGTCTTTCAAGTTATTTCTTTGGAATTAAAGCAGCCTCATGTATGAGAACCCAAAGACACATTACTGTGTCTGACCCGGTGATCAATCAAAAACACTCATCCAACTGAAAGGATCATAACTGCTGAAGATTTAAATCTAATAAAGAGCAAAAAGATGATTACAAGTCACTTTAGAACAGTAAAATTACTTATTTCTCTAGTGCATTCATACCAAGTGAATAACCACACTTTGTGGATGCAGAGATATTTCACATCTAAAAATAACTTATGCTGCACACTGATTGCAAATCAAGATATACCCAAGGCAGCCTGTGTTTGTAGGTCAATTTATAATCCTTACATTTAAAGGAAAAGCTTAGAGCAAAATCAGATGTTACACTTTTCATGTTTCCATAGTTGTCATATGCTATGGGTTATTGTGAACCTTCTCAGAGACCCAGCAATTTAGATGAATATACTTCTTAACAGTTTTAGTACTAAACCTGATTCTATATGTTGGAAAAGTGATCTTCAGCAGACAAGAGTACTCTTAGACTTCATGAAGGTCAACCACAGAAAGGTTTGGGTTTAAGACCATCTAGTTCCAACCCCCTGCTATAGGCAGGGACACTTCTCTCTAGGCCAGGTTGCTCACAACCCCATCCAGCCTGGCCTTGAACATCTCCAGGGGATGAGTATCCATAAAGTTGCTGGGCAACCTGTGCCAGTGTCTCACCACCTTCACAGTAAAGAATTTCTTCCTGATATCTAGCTTAAATATCTTCCAGTTTAAAACCATTTCTCCTCGTCCCGTCACTATATGCCCTTATAAGAAGTCCCTCCTCAGCATTCCTGTAGGCCCCCTTCAGGTACTGGAAGGTCACTATAAGGTCCCCCCAGAGCCTTCTCTTCTCCACGCTGAAGAGCCCCAGCTCTCTCAGCCTGTTCCCATAGGGGAGGTGCTCCAGCCCTTTGATCATCAGTAATATTTCAACATCTGCTGCTTTTCCTTTTGTAATGCCAGCCTGCTTATTGCTGAACAAATTCTAATCCTCAGAGCATTCAGGTGAGTTGACCAAAAGTAACATTTCCTGTAGCTTTACCTGGATGTTGGCCTGACATTCTTTGCGGTGGGAAGGTATAAACATACATTAAATCCTGCTCACATCCTAACTGTCTTACAACAGCTCTACACAACAGTTAAGCAGCAAGTTTTTGGGGTTTTTTTTGCTCCATTATGAGAGAAAGAGAAACAAATGTGGCTTGATACATTTATTGTGCAGAAAGAGTAATTTCTATGTTCCAGAAAATGCTTTCAGAAATAATAATAATAATAAAGCTCTGAACTCCAATAGAGCCTAGCTGTAACCAGAGAATCACTCCAAGTTTTGAACACAATTGGTTGACAGTACTTTAAATTAGCATTTTTGTGTGCAGACAACAGCATTGTATTTTCATTTTGTAGCGGTGCTTTTAACCACAGAGCCCCATGAGTCATAACGCAGGGAAGGCAGGCTGAGGAAACCTAATGGCTCCCACACTTCAGAGAGTTTCTTCTTTTTGAGAAGGAAAATGTTTCCTTTGTTCAGGACAATGTAAGTGTGAATCACTTTGCTGTAGCTTTGACATATGCTAAATCCATTTTGTCAATAGCATGGAACCTAGAAATACCTAAACCTGCCTTTTCTATTTTTTTTTCTCTGAACAAGGGAAACTCTGACTTCATTGTAAATGCAATCAACTAGAAAAACTTGAGTAGACCACAAAAGTACTTTGTGGGATTAGTGGTTTCAGAACAGGACTGGGAACCATCAGAACCAGATTCTAATTTTGCCATGCAGGCATGTCACTATGAAAAACGTTTAAGCCAAAAATTTCAAACATTGACACCCAAAGTAAGGCAGTGAAATACAGAATTAATTCTGCATCCAGCAAACCTTTAATGCATGGAAAATGCTGTGCTGTTTTGAGTTGGAAACAACGTAGGGAAGTTTTATTATACATGTTTTTCTCTTGGAATTTTTTATTCCTTTTAGATTTCAGACCCATGAATAGATTCCTCTTGATAGTATCATTTCAACTAAGCTACAAGTATTGTCTATTTGCTGGGTTATGCTTCAGAGAATTTTAAAATGGAGCGCTTCAAAAACTAAGTTTCCTCAGAAACACATCCCTGGATCGCATCTGCATTCTCCCTAACAGCAACTGACCAAAGGAATCAGTTGCATTTGCATTTGGTGTCTTCTGCCTCATTTATATCAACCACAATTTCAGTGGATTCTCAATCACCTGCTGAAATCTAGATTTATATGTAGTGATTAAGGTTCTCCCTGATTTGAAACTAAACGTAGCTACCACTGACAAACAGCAGGCTGCCTACCCAGTAGCAGTGCTTGTAGAGATTTCTAGAATCAGGAAACTCTGCATTTGGCTTTTCCCTTAATGTATACTTGCGATTGCAGGTAACCCTCCTATAGTCTCTGCTCAATGGACCAATCCTGTTACCAAGGTCACCTTTGCAGGGTTATATTTGCATCCAGCTGACGTTGATTCATGTTGCCAGATGGCTAAGGACAAAGCACAATCGCTCAACACAATGTGTGACCTACTTACACTCCTAACAATCTGCTGTTTAATACTTCATAAAAGCATGGAGACTTTGATTAAAATTTTAATTTTGTTTCATAGTTAGCCCACATGTGGCATGTACATTTTGCATACCAGATGCATCTGTTCCAACAGGGAAGTAGTACGATGCCTCTGACTTCTTTCTAAAACAGCGCATGTGAATAAATAAGTGTAATTTCCTCATTTCCTTAAGGCACTCTCAGAAGTAATTACAAGTTGTTGTTTTACATATCAACACTGGCTCATCTAGTGAACAGCCAAACACTCACATGCTGTCTCCACTTAAACAAATAATGACAATGGTAAAGTATCAGCTACAGAGAAGAATGAAAACACGGCACAAAATTCATGTAGGATTTCTAATCAGATATATGGAAAGTCATGGGGACATTCTCCATTCATGCTCATAGTCTCATATACATTCATGGGATAAGTGGGACAAACTTTTTTTTGTTTCATCTACAACGAGAAGATATGCAAGAGTAGTAGAAACGATGATGGTCATCATAGGCCAGATTCCCCACAATGCTCAGGGCTTTAGGTACATGGTAACTGCCAGAATGAGTCAGACCCGACGTCGCCTAAGACCTGCAGCTGCCTCTGCCCTCAGCTACTACCAGATGCTGTACAAAGCAGCCACAGAGAAAATAATTCCCACTTTCAAATAGCCCTGCCTGGTTCTGATCTCTAATATTTAAAGATTCGCCCTGTCTTGCTGAAGTTTTTCTAAGCCTCAAGTTCCTTGCAAACTACTCATCAACATGAATTTCAATCCTGAACATTTTTCATTTCCAAAGTGATCTCCACACTAGCTCTGAACCTACTTTGCTTTGATATATTTTCAAGCACTTGGCACCTCTAAATGAAGCCAAACTGCTAAAAGTCCTGAGCATTCAGCAGCTCCTGTTGTGAAAGTTCACAGCCAGAACCTCAGTTTAGCATTCAAGGAGTTTAGCATGGTGTATGAAGCTAGGTGTATGAAATAGTGTTAGTGTGGTCTTTGTAACTGTTGTACTTTCCATGGAAATAAGTAGGAAGCATTACTTTTGGAGTGACCTTTGTTTTACACATTGAGAAGGAAATCAAAGAAGCTATTTGGAAAATGTCCCATTATATATCAGTATCATCACACCTAGAGAAAATGAGAAAAAGTCAGACACAGGGGGTGGCAATGTTATGATCTCAATGCAGTCAGTGCTAATGGGGTGAGTATTAAGATAGTATAAATAAAAATAAATGGTTGGACATTGACTACAATAAAGTTTGGTCAGTGAACTGAATATTACTGAATAAAGAAGTGAAGAGTTAGTCCCAGACACATTGTTACGTTATTTGGCGTTCTCAGGCTCTCCTGATGAATACAATCTAAAAGTAGTTATTAACTCAGGCTGAAGCGTACCAAACAGAGGAAGGGCCATCCCCTGAGAAGCTTTGCTCCAACTTACAGCTCTTGTGAGCCTAATTTTGTCTAGCACCATAAGTACTTCCCCTCTCTCCAGAGCTCTGGAAAGCTCTGTCATTCACTGGTGCAATCACAGGGAGGACCATACACAAACATTTTGACCCTGCTGTGCCCACGGCATTTGCCACATAGCCAGACATGGTTTTACTAAGAAGTTCTCTGCCCCTCTGAGACTCAAAAGATGCCCTGAAAGGACATTACAGTTGTTGATGAGAGAGAATAGAACTATATTTAAAGAAAAGAAACAGATGAGTTTCTATCTACTATCTTCTCAAAAAAACCAAAAAGCTTTAGAAAATAGATTTACCTAGGGAAGTGGTATTTCATCAAGTTCGGATACTTTGCTATAATTAAAGCTTTGAGAAAGAAAATGCACGCATACAGAATTCAAAGTAGGTATTAAAAAAATTAGAATTTATGTAACAATTGAGAAACCCACAACAGTTCTGGAGAAAATGCCAGGCATCCCTGGTTTCCTTTAAAAATAAAACTCAGGGAAATCCCCTTTTCTTTTTAAATCAAAGGAAGCCCAACCCCAAATTTCAAAGCCAAATTTCCAAATTTTGTGTAAATTGGAACTTCCACTGTCTATAGAAGAATAACATTTTTAAAATGCTTATGATTATGATTACTCTATCATGCAAAAAAAAAGGTTTTTTTTTGTCCTGGACACATCAGCTTCAGACTTCTGTAGAAGCTGGCCCTTGTGACACAAGTCCTGTCACTATGTTCATCTGGTGGACCTGCTTCCAGAGTCTGTTTTGTGTCAGTCTTTTCATACAGTGTGCCTTCAATTACAGGCAGTAAATGCACAGCAGAAAGCTGTTTTAGCTGTGGCCAGTGACCCACTTAGAAATTTAAGGTTGCATATACCCCATAATCCACAGCAAAGCTCTCACAGCTTTGCAGAGTCAGAGATCTGCCCAAGAACCAGAAGATGGCCTGACTGTTATGCAATAAGAACACTCTTTATGAGCACACATTATTATTTTCCTGGTTGCTACACATCAAACATGATAACATAGCAAGGATAACACTTGACTACTAATGATTAAAAATTCCAGTGTCTTGTGTCTATTAGGGCTGTACAATGTAATAACAAACATGGCCCGGTCCTGAAAGCACAGATTAAGTGAATCTAAATAGCTCTTTTGGGTCTGTTTAGTAGAGAGCATCATTCTCCTTTGCTGGGTCTGATTATTTTTTAATTTAAAAGCCTGCGAAAGTGTCTTTTTTATTGCTGCTGTGTGGGAAAGAGACAAAGGTGTCTGTGACACTATGCTATGCTTGGAAATAGTTTGTGCTTAGAAAAGCCTGCACTTTTGAGCAAGATGCTTAAAAACAAACATAACTGAAGAGAGGCTTTTCAAACGGGAACAAAGTAAACAGATGCTTCATTAGAAGTCACATCCCCAGCCTTGCTTTTACTATCAAGTCCGCTGATTTTTTTTCCTTTGGCTCAATTTACAAATTAATTATCTTTCATAGAAAATTCAAATTGTCATGGTTATGTTAAGAATACTTTGAAGAAAATGGTTTTCTTTTGGCAATCTTGTCCCTAGGAAAAGAGATAAATGTAGTAAGAATCATACTTGTTTGCTTGTTAGAGCCTTTAAACAGCAATTTGTAACTGCTCTGTGTGTGTTGTAGCTTAATGTTTAAATATGGTCCATACTAATAGATTTGTGTTAAAAAGTAACATCTGCAACTACCAAGTGCAGTAGAACATCTTTTGAAGGTATCTATCTGCTACCCACTGACAGAGAATCATAGAATCACTGAGGTTGGAAAAGACTTCTTAAGATCATTGTGTCCTACTATCAACCCCCCCCCCCCACCATGCCCACTCATGTCCCTCAGTGCCACGTCTCTACATTCCTTGAACGCCTCCAGGGACAGTGACTCCACCACCTCCCTGGGCAGCCAGTGCCAGCAGCACCAGCAAGCATGACATGGTTTTAAGGGACTCGAGCATTTAAGGGATTCGAGTTTTAAGGGATACACGAGCTCATGTGTATTTGTTGTTGGTGTTCATCACCATGAAAAAAGAAAGCCTGCAATGTATGAAGGAAATATGAGAAAAGCTTAACTATTCCCTCATCTCCAATTATCATTAGTGTACAAAACATCATGTCTTGCTTTGGAGATCACAGAGGAAAAAGGAAACTGCCACAGTTCCCAAGCAGATACACACTCCTTAAATTCTTTCCAAATTTTGTAATGATGGGATATTAACATTTTAATCATGGAGAAAACAAAGGAAGTGGACTGGTTAAAAAGTGCATTAAATGTAACGGAGTGAGATCATTACTTGAAATTCTGAATTTTGCCCTCACAATTTGTAATGGTAAATAATAGCAAAACTAATGTAGCAGACTTCAATGCCTTCTGATGACCTTTAACAATACCATGCTTGTTGTAAGACCTGGCGCAGGCAAAACCTTGTACTCTTAAAAGCCCATCTGCATTTAGGTTTAGTTGTGACCGTCTTTCTGTTATGCTACATTTGAGTTCAGAATAAAGATAGCAATGATAAGTTGAGATTACTTGATGGGCATTAGACATTATATTTTAATCACATTCTCAGAGGTGCAGAGTATGTTAGGAAATATCATTAGCTTTATCAGTCAGCTGTGGTTTGAGACCATCACTAAGTGATCACAAAAGGGAAAAATGTCTTAAATAGTACAGAACTGAGGTAAACTAGGAATAGTAATACACTTGACAGTTCTATTTGCATTGGTGCCTGGTTTAAGTGCTATTTTTTTCTGTTTTGTTTCATTTTGAACAGAGCACAAATCAGAAATTAGAAGTATGCATATGTGAAATGCTGTTGAAAGTGCACAATCAATCAATTGAGGCTGAACTCCTTTTTTATATGTGGTGACTACAATAATGACCTTAAAAGTGATCACTTAATATAATATTGGCCAAAGACCAAGGGAAACTCTTGCCATTATGGTGCACTGGAGAATTCTTTATTTTAAAGTACCACATGAAATATCTAAATTAAGTCATAAGAGCACAATGATCTATGATATCCAAAACCTTAGCTTGGGCATATACTACATGGCATTGCTCTGTTAATCATACTGCAGCTAAACAGAGCTGTTCACCAATTTTCAACTCAAATGATCAATTGCTACAAAGCTGTCAAGTTTGATGCCAGCTCTTTTCATAGCTGCACTCTTGACCAGAAGTCCAGATGAGCTTTTAGGGTTATAATGAGGAGTAAGCCAGAAGAAAATAGATGCCTGAAATCCTATAGCCAAGAAGCAGTAATTTCAAACAGCTCCCAATTTGGAACTGGCTGAGAGCAGAATAAGAACACAATCAAAACCAGACTCTGGAAGAATGTACTTGGAGCAAAGCATAGGTCAGTGAGTCTACAAAAAAAAAAATACCCAAAACTAAAGGGTAGTAATGGATGAAGGCAAATGGGGAAAATAAGCACAGACTAGAAAGCACAGTTTTTGCCTCCTCTGAAACAGCTGCAGAATGAATTCCAGAGTTAAAAGTCACAGTCCACCATGTATTTTCAGCTATACAAGATTTTTAAGTCAAAAGCACTGCTTCAAGATTCCTTTCATTTTATTTCTCCACTGTCTGTGAAGCTGTTCCCAGGGACTTAAAAGCACTGCAAATGTTTCCCTGAAAGCACAAATGCAGGCAGGTTCAACCTTGATCACCCACGCTTCCCTCCCCACTCATACCTCCTCATTTACCATCAGCTGTGTTCCACAGCGGTGCACTGCTGTGAAAAACTCTGCTTGGGGAAGCAGGGAAGCAGTAACACTTGCCTTTGTAAGTGACGGGGAATGACCTTAATTTATGCCCTGGCAGAGCCAGCAAGCAGGGCCCTAGCACCTCTGTCCAGCTGCCACCTGGCTCTGTGCCGAGCACCTCGCTGTGAGCTCCTCGGGAACTGAAACTCTCACAGGCCTCCGAAATTGAGATTCAATTTCCACAGAGCATGCCGTTTTGTACTTTAAAACCTCAGCCTTTCTCTTTCCCTTGTCAGAAAAGCAGTGCTTCCTCACGGACAAACAGCAGCTGCAACTGAAATTCTACTGAGTTTCTTCTTGTCTGAGTGCAAGCTGCTACAGACAGTTTTGGAGGCTAAGCAAATACAGGGCAGCAGGAACACAGCTTTTATTCTTACTGCACTGAACAGCAAGACGGGAAAGCAAAACTGAGATGCATACCTTTAGTTTTGAATTGTGCACACAAGCAAAAAGGCAGATGAAATCTGACATATCTCCTTCACCATAAAACACACTTTTTCTTGTTTAACCATTCTTCAGATTTCTTAGGTTCAAGCTCAGTAATCATGGCAAGGTAATGAGATATCTCAAATTGTCAAAACACTTAGCTGCACCATGCTGAAGATACGCAATAGAAACGTCTAACAGAAAAGTTCAGATGTGAATAGATAAAATGTACATCTGTAATGGCTCTGGCTGGCTGTCAGGGTAAGTATCAATATATGAAAGGGTGCTTTTTCAAGTGGAATAATTCTTCCTATAGTAGTCTTAGAAAAGAAAATAATCTGAGCTGTTGATAAACCCTGTAGAATTCACTTTGCGTCTTATGATGAGTGGTAACTAGGATGTCAATATTCAGTCCTTAACAAGGTTGGCTTTAATTTAAGCTCATGATTAAAGTCTGAATTTATGTTTTTTTAATTCTCCTTTCAGAACCACAGTCATAAATTAATGAGATACAAGTGCAAAACATTTAATGTTATCCTTTATCATTTATTTCCTTGTGTTATTTTCATTATTGAAACTCAATAATGAATTCAGTAAATTCAAACAGAGTGGTAAACTGTTATTCCTTTTGATTTGAAGGCATGCAATGTAAATTGTAAATCTTTCAACTCCAATTTCACATTCACCAGTATGCTTGGGGTAATTGAAGCTCCTCTAGAACAGCATAAAGACTCACAGCATGTTGGCACTGCTTTGTATTGCCAGGCAACAAAACAGCTGATTATGTCTCCCAAATTACATCTTCTTCCTGCATCTCTAAGCATTCCCTTCCACAACATCACTCACAAACTGTCTGTATTCTTGTCCTCTGATACACTTGTGTTCCTTCCATTCTTGATTCAGTTCTTCTAGAAGCTGAAGAGCATTTTTTTAAAAAAGCTAATACATTTTTTGAAATATTTGCCTTCTCTCATCTCTTATATAGGACTAAAACCTTAGGCTTCTTGAGCAGAGATGCCGTTTCATTTGTTTGCTATCCATCCATTTGGAAAGAAAGGAAATTTCCTGAGGGCACACACTGTGCCTCATTCACAGTCTGTGGGTGGGGTGGGCGTAGGCAGCCATTTAGAAAGAGGACACCTGGGACCAGAGAATTTCTGTACAAGGCTTAGTGGGGTTTAAAGAAAAGTTCAGAACTACAGCAATACTATTAGTAGTAGTAAAAGCACCTTTGTTAACAGATACTCTAAACCCCAAAACTGTTCTAAAAAAAGTTGTTTTTTGCAGACCAAAATCAGGTGCAGTAATATTGAGGAAATCCCGTAATTGTTCTTCTCATACATGAAGTTTCACGTCTGTCAGAAAAGTTAATCTCAATTTACCCTTCGCTTAATAATGCAATGCCTGTTTCCTTAATTACAGAGGTTCGAGCTGGATCTGCTGACACTATTTAAAATCCACACATAGGCTACAATTTTCAATCAAAATATATATCATAGGTCGTACTGGAATCTCTAGGAGTTCTGTGTTAATCTGGGTGCATATAAAATGGACTGGGTGACTTGCCTCCTAGCACAACTTGCTTCTCAAAGGACTTGAACATGTAGGTGGTTTTCCTGTAGATATCTATCTAGGTTTAGAAGAGAGGAGTGCCTGCCACCTCCAGTTTTGCATCTCTTTAAATTACATCACGTCCCCTTTAATTCACACATAAATTTAAAAGACTTATAATCTAGCTTAACTCATTCAAAACAGTGCAGAAATATGGAAAGATGAAAGTCTAAAACAAGCAGAAAAAAAATAAAGCATCCCATTTGGTTCATTCTCAAATTGTTTTTCAACTTATTTGCACAAATCCATGAAAATAGCAAGAGGTGAAGGAAATAAAATATTCCCTGGGTACCAGCATCTTTTTGTATTGCTAGTTAGCAGCAGCATTACACTTTAACAAATGACCTACAGAATGCACTCCACATCTGTGTATCTATAGCGACTAAGATCCCCAAACCACAGGGAAGTGAAATACTTCCTTTATGCTGAAATTTAATCCAGCCCTAATGACATAAAGGCAATTATTTTCAAGAAAGGATGCTAAAAGAATCACTGGTACAGAATACCAAGCAAAGCAACAATGGTTTTCCTCAAAAACACTGACAATGTCTATCAATGACACGGTAATTAGGATTGCCAAAAAAAGTAACAATAGGATGCAATGATTTCAGCCACTAAATAAAATTAATCCATCTCTTGGAAATGCAGAATGGAATGATTACAGCCCGTGCTTGTCTGCTGCATTTGGCACCAGATCAAATTTTAGCAAAAAAAGAGTGAACATTCAAAATATAGCAAGATATATGTGGTAACACTGCAAGTAGGCATCTGGATGTCATTACAGGTAACAGTTTCAAAAGGGCATAACTCACTGAAGTAAAAAAGCCACAATGTTATTCTATGTAAAAATAGCAAAACTTGGAGAAAATCTGTTTCTGTGGTTCTTATTATCATTATCTGAGAAACTTATATTGCCTGTACAGCTGTCTCCTGGATGGCAAGGTCTGTCTGCAAAAGCTCAGAACACCCTGAAAACAAATCTGTATGTTGTTATATGGTGGCAGAGGTGAAAGCAAATCACCTTTCTATTGCAACAACAGAGAAAGACTATTCAACTATACATCATCTTAAGCTGCCAAGAGAGTTTGGCAATGAAAGACTACAAACTGTGCAAGAACAAGAAAAAGGCAGAAATGGGGAAAGCCTGACTTCTGGCAGCAAAGAATCTACTTTATCTGATGGGCTGCTACCCAGAGAAAGCTTAAGCTGATTTGAGCCCTGTGAATACGTCAGAGGTTCGCAAACAGCATCTGTTGCACTGCAACTATCCAATGCCTCTAACAATGCCCTGAGAAAGTGCAAGCAAGGGAAAGGAAATTATTGAAGAAAACGGACAGGAAAATAAATGTCTACAGAGAGGTAGAACAAGGACAAAGGGAGCCACTTTTTCCTGCTCAACGTGTTCACTCAATAGCCTCCCAAAAGGGTTATTTGGCATTCATGCCAAAACCTGACTCACAATATTAAAAGGCAACAATTCTATGGATTAAGGATGCCCAGAGTGCTGCAGGTACCCCAACCCCAGAGGTGTTCCAGCCCAGGTTGGATGGGCACCGGGCAGCCTCAGCTGGTAGGGGCAGCCCTGCCCATGTCTGGGGGTGGGACTGGATGGATCCTCTTTGAATCTGAGCTGAACTATGATTCTATGATGATCTTATGATTAATGCTACAATTGCTCATAGCTCTACAGAAAGAAACTGCAAATATAACCCCTGAGAAAATGAAACCTATTTTTTTTCACTGATGGATGAGAATATAAAAAAATAACAATAAAAATCAAGCAATTCAATTGAATTAACAGTGTGTCCTGGCACCAAGAGGGCCAACCTGGGGGGCACCAGGCCCAGCGCTGCGACTGGGCAAGGGGAGGGGCTGTCTCCTTTGCTCTGCACTGCGTGGCCTCATCTCCTGCAGTGGATGCAGTCTGGGTGCCACAGCACGAAAAGGATGTAAAGCTATTTGAGAGCATCCAGAGGAGGGCTATGAAGATGGAGAAGGGTCTAGAGGACAAGGTGTGTGAGGAACGCTGAGGCCCCTGGGGTTGCTCAGCCAAGAGCAAAGGAGCTGAGGGAGTGGAGGGCAGCGCTGAGCTCTGCTCTCTGGGGATGGCATGGAGCTGTGTCAGAAGAGGGGCAGGTGGAGGATAGGGACAGGGTCTGCCCCAGAGGGCGGTGGGCATGGGCCCAGTGCCAGAGCTCCTGAAGTGTTTGGACACTGTTTTGAGACACAGAGTTTGGTTTGGGTGGAGCTGCGAGTTGGGCTTATGAGGCTTGTGATCCTTGTGAGTTTCTTCCAACTCAGGATATTCTATGAACATGAGAATTTCTATTTCTATGAAATATTCTATATATTCTAGAACATTTTGTTGCACCTCCCTGTTTTGTATTCTGCACCACAGGGAACTGCAACACATCTACAGAAAGAAAGCGAAGGGGCACAATTAAGATGAGGGTTGCCAGGGCCTCAGGAGCCACACTGTGGTAACAACACCAGGACTGCTGCCTCCACATGTGCTCTTACAAAAATTACATTAAGCTTTATGTATGAAGGACTCGAGTGTGAGTGACAGGCTAAAACAGGAAGAGCATTAATAGCTGCAAATAGGATTGAGAGGCTAATTGAGAGATATTGAGGAAGAAGCAGTAGAGTCCTATGGCTATTGATTGGAAACTCCCAAGAGGGAAAATCAGAGTATTAAAAAACATAATTTATGGTTTATATTGCGTGATAACAGTATATTGTACAGAACTGTACAGATGATCCTAACCAAGAGGCTTCCTCAGGGAAACATAAATCTGGAAAGGAAATAGAGGTGGGATCAAATAATTCTCTGAAGGCAGCTTTTCATATAAAACAGAAGGCCAAGTTGTTAATACCCACCTAACATAATACACTTGTAATTTTACACTATTATTAATATTGCATGTTCTCATGGGTTTATGTATCAAACAATAACTTTGCTCAGATACCTGAAGGAGAAACAGAAATTTTGACCTGAAAAGCCACCATAAAACTTAATGGTGAATAGTGCTTTTAGTGGAAGCTGTGCAACAATACCCTTTATCATCGGGAAAACTGTCAGTAAATCACCAGAGAGGACAGTCACATGTGCCCCCTGCACAGTCAGTAACTGTGCAAGCAAGGCAGACCACAGACTTAACAAACCAACTCAGGGAGGTGCAGAATTTTGCCACTATATCAACACTAAATGTAAAAAAAATGTCCGTATTTTGTGAGCTAGAAAAGTAACACGAGATTAATTTTGTTACAACACTCTATGAATGAATCTGACAATTGGTTTGGGAAAGGCCAAACTAGGTGAGCAGTAATGACAGCTGTACGGGAAGTCAAGGCGCTAATCATGAAGCACTTGTACTCTATGGGTGGTGAAGATGCAAAATGTTATGACACAGTCTGTTAGCGAAACATAAGAATCAAAGAAAAATGTGGGAGTTAGATCACTATGGGATCTCCACAACTTTAACAAGCAAGTTCTAGAAGGTATACAATAATTACATAATTAAGGTAATAAGAAGTCTAGCGTATCTAGTCCAGTATCAGACTGGTATTTAGTCCACAGGCGCACAAACCTACCAGAACAAACACCCAAGGTAGGAACTACCCTAAATACTTAAAAGTATTTCAAACTAGGAAACTATCACCATTAATCTGAACTTTGTTAGAAGTAGTTTTACAGTGAAGTAGAAGTAGTTCACAATGCTCCTCATCAGGTAGGGAGGCCAGGGCACCTTGATCACCCCAGGAGGCAGTTATGCCAGATAACTAAACACAAAAGCAAATGACAATTTTCAATTAAAAAAATAGAAAAGGAAAGAGATGTGAAGAAAAAGAATGTTTGTTTTCAATCTATGAAAACAGGCATTCACAAAAAAAAAAGAGTGAAAAATTGTTTGAGAAACTGGTGTTAATTGGTTGGGTTTATGTAGCTCTAGAGATAGAGCTTTATCTCATAATGGACTAGTCTATGCACTCATTGGGAAGCCACGTACATGACAAATGCACAGTGATATTTTGATGCTTCGCTTCTCACTTCCCCTGCCAGCCCATCTCTCTGGTTTGCAATGTGTCAACCTTTAGGGTGAGAAAATACAAGTTTCAACTCTTTCCCTGTGAGCGTATGCAGAAACAAGTACTTGCAAGTGTACAAGCACTGCCATGACTCTCCTTGAACAGAACAGTCACTGCGATTTACACAAAGACTACTGAAAAGAGAATTTAGCTAGAAGCTCGTTTACAATGAAACTCTCTTCTCATAACATTTTCCTATATTTATTACCTAAGCATTTATGTGCCCTTATTATCTAATCTCAGGTGTGCTTAACCCAACAAATCCCTAACAATGCAGGAGCAGTAGAGAAGTGTTATATGGATAAACAGTTGAAGGTTATTTATGTTTTCTAATTTAGGCACTGAAGCTATAAGGTTAGTCTTGAGTTTTCTACAGAACTGCTAATCACTCGCTATCCTGAACATGCTCAAGCACAGGCTCCTTCCTGAGCTGTGAAAAGCACGCACTAATGTTTAGTGCTGTGGTTTGTCTTCTCCTGGGTGTATCAAACCAAATCAATGTGGCTTTACACTTTTAACCACCACCAACACATTCCCAAGGTCCCTTACCTCACATCATTTGGCTATATTTTCTGCCAATGAAGGCTCCCATTAGGTGAATAAAATTCCTTCTCTGTAGTTTTCATTTATTGTTTTTCCAGAAGGCCACCAGCATACTAAGCAGGTGATATTACAGAAAAAAAACCCCAAACCTTGAGGGTTGAATCAGACTGTAATTAACTGAAGGCTGATCAGACCAGTTTTACAATCATTAATATTATTTTTTAATAATATGTTTCATATCCTACAAGGCTGTTACTAATTTAACAGATGCATCCAGAATATGTTTATCAAACAAATCTCTATGGATATAGCATATGTGTATTCTTAATATATCTAGTACACATTAAAAAATTTATTGTCAGACATGGACTCAAACACATTCAAGAATATAACAAACAACTGTTAAACAACTGGACTACATCTATTGTACGTGAAATTTCCTTATATTTCCCTTTTATAAAATTTGTAGTAGCAGAAGAAGGGGTTAATGAGTTTATAGGTAACAGCCTGACCTGAGCAATGCTTCACTTATTAATGCTCAGACGATTCAGAGTGCAGACAATCTGCTCTTTCCTGTAGCAGAGCAAAAGTTACACGCTCACATCACAAACCAAGGGCACATCCAGCACGTCAGTCTGCTCTGACTAAAGCACCACTGAGGAGGAATTTACTGATTAAAACTACACGTGGGATACCTTCAGTTATTGGAATGCCTTCCTGTTCCAACCTTGTTGAAGATTTGAATTGAGCTGGATACCAGATCATTGAAAAATACAATCATTTAGGATCTCTGTACATTAATACATGCATTTTTTTTGTTCCATGATACATATACTTGCAAAGCATATTTTAAAAACCAAAAAAGAGTGGTGGCAACAGTATCGTATCAGAGAAATCAGCTTTCTAGTTTTTATCTCATTTTAATTGACGTCTGTTTCTGTTGCCAACCAAGGTTTAGTAGGCATTCTTCATTTATAAACTAAGTGTATTTGTTTCACCAAAAGTGGGGTGTAATTGCTAAAGATTTATTTATTTTTACTTCATTTTATTTTTAGATAAAGATTTTTCATTTTGAATTCAATGAAATTCAGACTTTAACTTGAAAACTCTGTGTCTGTTTGACCCTTTCAAACAAAAGCATAGCAAAGGAGATGGTATGTGGAATAACACAAGGAAAGGAGAGTTATCAATGCTGTAAACTTTTTATTAGTACTCTAATGTTTGTGATACTCAGCTTGTACTCTTTTTAAAAAGGCACAGCTTCTTTCTGTGTACCTGGAAAAAGGCCCAATTGCTCTGCTATGGGGCAATTGGGAAGAGGCATCTCCATCTCTGGAGCTAATGCCATTCTACAAATGGAGCCAAAGCCAGACAACGAAGGAAATTACATAGGCACCTATGTAAGCAGATTACTTCCCTCCACCCCACATGACACTGTTTTGCAAATTCCAATTCCGAATGCACTGCAATTACATTCTGGAGGGAGGAATATACTATTTACCAAACAATCCACTTCCAATTCTCAGTGATTACAATGCTGGGCTGCACAGACAGTACCTGCCGTTTAGTCTCTCTTTCTAGAAATACATCTGTATGTAGTTAACTAACAGCATTTTTTACATTCGGTCCAGCAGTTGAAACGTCCAACAATATCTGCAGAATGTGACAAAGTGGACTCAACACAATGAAGATTCCAGAACAACCAACAAATTGTTGGCAATTTATTGGCAACTGGCTTGACATTCCTAGAAAACTGAGTGCAGCACTGTTAAGCTCCCTGCTGCCATCAGTCCTGTGCTGCTCATGTCCATCTACCCAGTACATGCTACAGGGTCTAGTGGCCCTTCTCTCTATAAGAAACCTACCATTAATCTCCACCAAGGACAGCAATCATAGGATCTAAGCAATCCACATCTAATCCACCATCTGCCCTTGGCCTTGGTCTCCAGAGCAAAACTCTAAATGTTCATTTCCTCCCCAGGTGACTGTAAGTGTACCAGAGGAACACTGTCAATCAGAGCTGTACCTTGCAGCAGACTACGGGTTGCATGCTGTTGCATAAACCTGACACTACTGCTCAGAATTCATCACAATAAAACCCGCTGTTCTTACTGCTCACAGACTTCTGAGCACAGAAACTAAGAATGCCATTTTGCTGGATGCAATTTCATTGCATTTTTGCTGTGTTGGACTGGATAGAAAACAAAAATTGTAAAAACGGGAAAGGAGCCAAGATCCTATACTCCATTCCGCAGTACAGATTCTTTCATTTACATTTCACATTTTCTCTCTCTGAAGTCTTCAACCATTCTCAATTTTGCATCTAAATTCTCTAGACCCATTTTCACCTTTTTCTATTGTCTTCTGGTTTCAGTGTCATTTTTTTCCATTTACTTCACTCTAAATATTACTCTTCCTATTACATCAACCAGTTTTTGAGTGCTTATGAGTAATTATAAATTACTTTTTCACACACCTTTGGAGCTTCTGCATCTCATCTTTCACCTGATGGATGACTTTGGAATGTATCCCAGGTATACAGTCAAGCTCACAGACCTGCACAGCATGTCAACTCTATAGTACTTTTTCCCTTCAGGTTTCTTCTTCTAATTAGTCTTGTAATCTCTAAGAAACATTATTTCTATGAGTTCCTGTAGACACTCCTCAAAATTTAATAGCAAAGTTAATAGCAGAGTGATGGCAAAAAGCAAGAGGGAGAAAAGAGTTTAAGAAATGAAGTATAAGTAAAGGATATTTAAGTAGAGAGTATAAAAAGAAACAATATACTGTGAAAGGAAGGTCAGTGCAAGACAGTGAGAGAGTTTGTAAAACTGAGGAATGTGGAAAGCAGAGAAATACAAGAAGAAAGGAAAAAAAAAAAAAAAAAAAAAAAAAAAGAACTAGATAACACTACACTGTCTGCTATTGCCAGGCCAGTACGGTATGCCTGATAACAATTTTCTCCCTAGTGAATGTCTTCATTCATTTCTATAAGCTGGAGGCCAAACCTGGAGGACTGCAAACTGAATGAAATTAACCAGGACTGCAACTATATTTGGTAGGTTTGAAAAGGAATTTTTTACATTAGATGGTCACCTAAATTCTGAAACAATTTTGTGGGGGCAGGGACGTGGGATGCTGGTGATGGAAGAAAACTATCAACTTTCACCATTCTCGTGATAATTTTCCTACAAACAATCTCTGGAAAGGTCAATGTTACAAGAGCTTAAAAGCATTGAGCATCCTTAAGCCAGGCTCCATATCTCACCATCTCTGGATTACGTTTTGCCTTCTTGGACACAACCACTTATTCCACACAAAGCTTACAAATCACTAGGACTCCATAAAAGAGATCATTTACAGTTCTTAGCTGTAGTTTATGTGCTTAGTCACACTCCTCAATCGCTTGGCGAGAACTTTTTTCTGCCATCAAATAGCTGAATAAAAGGAAATGTACTGAGTCACTATAGTTAAATCTATATGCTAGCATCCACAACTAATGTAATGTATTTCTGCCAGAAAATGCTGATTTGTTAGAAATGAGTCATAGAAGAAATATAATGAAAACTAATGTTCCAAGAGAACAAGCAAGTCAGGAGCAGCTTGCTTGCATCCCTTCCCCGCTATTCTGCTGCTGACTAAGGAAAGCTGCCAGACCCCAGAGAGCTGTACCCGTGTTGCAAGGAAAGCACACGCTGACACGGCTGAGATGCTGGGAGTCCACGTTCTTTTCCTTCTGGATGATGTACAGGGAGTTTTCTTTCCACACTAGACTCAGTACTCTCAGACTGCTGGGGAAATAAATGCATCTCAAAGCAACAACATGTCCTTGGTGCAGATTTTTTTACAATTTCTAAAAACAACAAAACTCCTGCGATTTTCTTTATAATTCTCAATACACTTTTTAGTCAATATATTTCATTTAAACCCACTTTGCTTTTGAAATTTCTGTAACTGTTTTCTGCTAACACATTTATCATCCTGAAGTCGCACTGGAAGATAAATTCAGCACCCATCTTCTCCTGCGACTGCACTAATAACAGCGACCTGTGTCTTTAACGAGTGCTGCAATGCGTGCTGCTACCTCATGGGCAGATACACAGCAGCTCTGCCACTACTGGCTCTATTTTGCAAGACTGATCCTGCACAGGGATAGAATCAATGTCTTAAGAGCCATTTACATATGCAAAGCTACGCATATAAAACAATCTTTGCAGGACCAGTGATTTCATCTCTCTGTTCATTAAGGAACATATTTTTCCTCACTTCATGCATTTTAAAACATCTCTCTAATGAGTTTACACAGTAAGCATTAATATTTCTCCTAACATTTTTCCATTAGCTCTGTCAGACTCAATCTCTAATCATTTGTCAAGTTGCACAGAAAATCTGATAATTAACAAATATGTCACTGTTGTTGCTCAGTGATGAATGCAGCTGTGTAAGAGCACAGGTTTCTGCCTTCACAGTATTTGTTGTTCTCTCTCATCCTGACACAGAGTGATGTGGAGATGTATAAGATGCCATATGAAGCCTCCACATTTGAATTGTGTGTCATCATACATTCAAATGTAATATATGCACACACACATACAATGCATATATTTAGAATACCTATTGCACAGAGTACTAGAATAACTTAGGAAAAGGTGAAGGGAAGTCAACAGCATGCTGCGGTTACATTGTTCACTAAGATTTACCATGGACAACACTTGTCATGGCAGAATCACAACTGATTTTCTAGCAGTGACTTCTCTTGGCAAATCTAAATATTGCTCAACTTAAGCTACACATTCCGACACAAAATGTCTGGCCTCTGTTTCTCTTTCAGAGATAACACTGTTAACATACAGGCTAGTTTTTCTCACAGGCAGTTGCTACTTTGAAGCCACCCATCCATTCTCCAGAAAATTTCAGCTCTGGAAAGCAATAAATATAGTACAGAAACCAGCAAAGGAGTGGGCCACATGGACACAGGTAACCAGGTAGCAGCTGGCACTCATTCATTCTACTGCAGAGCAGAGAATGGGATGGGATGTTGCAGACCAAAGTGGTTTAAAAGACTACAGAGAACAGATAAGGGGCTTTTTAATGCTGTACTGCTTACTCTGGGTTGTTATTTTCTTGTCCTAAGCTATCTGCAGTACAATGAAGAGCATCTTCTGCAGAGACAATGTGCTCTGTCTAGGACATTTATCGCCCTGAACTTGACCTTGCAGGAAGAAGCCATACATACATTTTTCACATTTTATTCACATTTTTGTTTTCTTCAGCTTATGGGAAAATACACTGTGCTCACTGCTGCATAGAAAATGTACTTTTGTTAAGAAGAATTAACCATTCACTAATCTTAGCATCAGAAATAAGGTCTAGTTCAGCAATTAATCTTCCAAGGGAGAAAAGATAATTATTACTTTTCAATTTTTATTACATAGCTCAGCTGACCATGCGTATAGCAATTTGTGAATTCCCCCCCTCCCCTTAATTGAGTAGCTTTCTAACACAAATTAAGCACTTAGGATGATCAAAGTAACAACACATTATAGTAAAACCAGCTACTGTAGAAATACAAGTCATTTTCTTTAACCAAGTGATTTTGTTTGCAAATGGTGATAGTATTCTGAAACTGCATCCCTAATGGCAAGAAAACACGGTCTGTTCTGTCACTTTGATGGATGTTCACTGCAGTAGTCCGTTATGAAGAGGGAGATGGGAGGATGGGACATCTTTTTATCTGCTTAATGGTAAATAATAGCACATTCAGTGCTTATTATTCCTCCCCCGTTGGGCTGATCTGTCTTCCCATCTATCAATCCCATGATGTTACACAAGCCACAAGGATGGTAAAGTCTTCCAGCTTTCCCTAGTGAAACAGCATATCTGCTACATGCCACCCTGTGCTGCTGTGGTCATCAGTAGATGCAAAGCTGGATGCCCCTCTGGAAGCTCAAATAGGTCTGCCACATATGAACTCTGCGCTGTCCCCAAACCAGATTTGAGTGCTGCAGCACTTCTTGCTGATGAAAGGGTGGAATCGAGGGGGCACCGCCTCTGAATTCACGTTATTTGCCTTCTTTACAGCCAAAGGGGAGGTTCTGAGAGGTGAGGCCTCTCCCCATCTTGGGCTGTATACCATGCAAAGGGGGAAATGGCAATCTGCTTTGGTTTTTGGCTTTCTGAGGTCTGTCAGGAAGGCTAATTGAGTAGATAACCACAGTGATCTGAGATGTGAGCTATGTGCTCAGCTGAGATGGATAAGGAATCCATTCACTTATGCCAATTTGACAAAAGAAAATCAGTGAGTTTTTTTCATTCAGGAAGAATTCTCAAATTTGTGCCGCTTAAATTAATTTTTTTCTACATATTCAGCCCACAGATGGGAGCTGGACTCTGAACTCCTTTTTCTTAAAAAATAAAAGATCACAGTGCCCATGTATCAGCATGTCGTCCAGGAAAATCTTACCAACCCTCAGAAAGCAAAGTTGCCACATAACCGCCATTATACGCCATACTCTGCCTCCAGTCATACCAGTTTAAATCACCACTGACTCTGCTACCTTTATAACATTTCTTTGTATTCACGGTAGGGTAAAGTGAAAAAAAGCTTGTGCTTTCTCAAATCACTTATTTTCTTTTGTTTCAGCCCCATACGACACCCGAAACTTTGTCTGGTTTCCAGTAGAAAGAATATATGTGTGAAATCTGTCACTTTTTACCAACAAACAGCAACCTAAATTTCTTATGTTTTGTCTCTTTTCACTAAAATGCTTTTTCATACTTACTGCATACTTACTGCACACTTACTTACATTCTTACTGGAATAGATTTGTATTTTTTCTAATTCGTTTAAAATCAATTTAAATTTAAAAAGCATATTTGCATTGGAAACGTGATGCTGTTGATTTGAAAGTTAGTATTCATGTGCGTTCCCATGACATATGAGTATCTGCAAGACTAATATGGGAAGACATTTAATTAACACAATAAACATCACCTCAAATTGTTAGATACATCTTTTGTGACCTGATATTCATTGCTCACACTGCAATATTTATTCTGCTGGAAAAATAACTGATCATTAAAAATTTCAATCTGTGAAGAAAAAATATAAACAAACAAGCAAGCAATCAAGCAAGCAAGGTCTTACTCAAAAATATTCCTTAGAGCATGCTGTTATTTCGACTGAAATGTTTTGATCTCAGGCCTACTTATGAGCTAGTCACTTCAGAGAATTTAAGGAAGTTTTATTGGCATCAAATTGATGTAAGATAAAGGTCAGCCTATTCCATTTTAACGAGTGAAGCAAGATTATTTACACTCAATTCACAGACCTAAGGTAAGCGCATCCTGCACTTCATCCACTGGGAGAAACAGAAAAAAAAAAAAAAAAAAGAAAACACAACCCTTGCTTCCTGAAAAATAAATCCACTCTGCAACAGGGGACTGCCTCACAGTCACACTAATAAAGCATTTAAAGAAATATCAGGGCGTAAACCACTCAAAGCTGATCAGATAATTAGACTGCCACTTAGAACTTGATGAGGGATTCTGAGCAACGTGCAAAGATCCTCAAGTGAATGCTGCATGAAAGCTGCATCCTCCAACATAAATGCAGTCTCTGCTCTAGAAGTGGGAAGATGCCAGATACTTAAAGATCAAGTCATAGGAAGATTTTAGAAATATCAGTCCAAACATTCTCATTTAAAAACAGTCCTTTGAAATACTTTTTGTTCAATGAGGGTAAATTCCATGCATTTCTCCATATTGTTGCCCATTTAATAAGGCAGAAAAGCATTTTATTACTCCCTTCTGATGAATATACAAGTACCAAAACCCAAAGTCAAGCAATGAAACAAACAGTAAATTATTTTCAAACCTCTTACTTCAGTGTTGGCTTTTTTTCCAGCAGTTACTGCCATCAATCCTTTTAGCTTAGCAGCAACAGATTCAAGAGAAATTTCCTTTCAAACTTTGTAATGTTTAAACTGAAAGAATTAACAGAAGAAATCACTTTTACCTAAACCAAATCCACACAGTACAAGGTCCCATGAAACTGGGTAAACTGAAATGAACTTTTCCTGCAAATGCCTTCTCTGAAATTCTTGAATGATCGCCTATGGCTAAACTGGAATGCATTTGGAAAGGTTTGAATTGAAACACAGCTAAACCAAAAGACATTTTGGCTTCCTACAGAGGTATAAAGGATAAAAAAGGGATTTTGGTGGACAATGCATTGTTATTGTGAATTATGCAGTGAGCTGAAATGACACTGGAATAGTCATCAAAGTTCCTAAGAACTGCTCTCTTCCAGATGAGCTAATAGAGCTGCTCTGGACTTGGAGGTTAACTGAAATCAAATCTAAGAGTGCTGTGAAATACATTTGCTGTATTTGCCTTTCAGAAGTTAGAGGTGATTCTGCTGACTCGACTTTCAGAATCATTTCACACCACTATCTGCATGAAGATGGACACAAAGCTTTACATAAAACCTATCTGACAAGCTTTCACCTTTGCAAATATATATTCAGGAAATAAGAAGCATTTCTCTGAAATCTATGAAATCATTCACTGAATTTTCAAATATAATCCGTCGGAAGGAGTCAATGAGCAGCAGTATTTCAAAAACAGGCTTAGAGGATAAGTGACCGTAAAAGCAGCCAGTCCTGAGATTAAAGACCCTGGAGGTTCTTCCCAGCCTGATGGAATGAAAGGAAGACCCTAGAATTGAAGTGGCTTGTTGTAAAGAATGAACATCACTTCATTTTTGCTATAATATGACTATGTGTTATTTTTAGGACCCATAACTTTTTCAGGTACAGTGCTAATATTAATTATTGATTGGATACAGAAGTGGCAACTCTCGTTGGGCACAACTATACATGTCAAACTGTGAAATAATAAGTGTGTGTTCTTTGAAATGAGTTAGTATGCAGCAGAGGGCTTTATTTTCCATTATCAATAACTGATCTATAATTTTAAAGAATTGTTCTCACTGTATTTTTTGAAAGGAAAAAGAAATTTTCTACCTTAAGGCTACATTTTTTCATTTGGTAAAAGACCACAGAGACATAACACGATGAAGTCTGCACAGCCCGTGGCTGCTGTGCCTTTTTCCAAAGATCAAGCCTTATCCAGAATTGTGCATCTTCCACATTGCTAGAAGAGTCCACACCATGTGGCAGGCTGTAGCTGTGCTAGTGTGAGCAGCAGAAGTGCAAGCAGAAACATAAACATGAGCTACAAAACCAGGAAGTACTTAGCACTGCCCTTGACAGCTCTGGATCTAAGACCATGCTCCACTGAAGCTCAAAGACTCCAGTTAATGCAATGCAGAGCTGGGGCTGATTTCAAGAGCACAAGAGTCTAAGTTAGTGTTGGTATTCAAGTGTAACTCTAGCCCATGAGCCTCAATAACAAAAGTCTCACTGATTTCAATTAAAGGAGGTTTGGGTCTATTTACTGTAACTCAGTCAATTCTTGGAAAAATAATTAATTCCTTGTCATGCCTCATGTGTATTGATTTTTGTAATTACAATGAAATTGGAGGCAAGGATGGGAGGAAGGAAACGCACTGGATTTACGTTTAATGTGATGCACAGGCTGTCAAGGGCAAAAATTGAGATGCATACTCATCCTCAACACACTCTGTTGTGCTTAGGTAATGAGGGGCAAACGCGCTGTAAAGAAGAATCTAAAAATCACACTGATGTGCAGAATTCAGAACTGTGGTGTAATGAGCTTTATCTATGGCACTTCCATAGCACATAGAAGAGATGATCGAGGGGAAGAAGATATGGACAGGACAAGCTTAAGGTGTATTAATGACTAAGAAAGAAGACAAAGAATTAGAACAGAGCAGAAAAAAATACAAGCTGTTGCTGATGATAAAATAGCAAGTAGATAATGTACACATAAAGAAAAAAGGAGAAAAGAAAATACATATGGCTTCACTTGGCAATTATGCTGTTAGGAAAAAGACAGCATGAAACCATTTGAACCTCGTTTCCACTGTGTGTTCGCTACAATGGCACTCAAGTTAGATTTTTTTTTAACCTATTTGACTTTCTAAGCAATGTTTCTCCTTTTGTAAACATGGTTGTGCAAATGGTTACCTTGTTTCTACACACACAAAAAGAGATTTGATAATGTTATTCAATACTGACAACAACAAAATGGTGACAATACTTATAAAGATGCTCTAATTACTCACAAAGACACAGTAGGAGATTTAGGGCTCATTTGTCAGCGGCACCACTACTTGAAGAATTATTTCCATACTTTTGCCTAACATTATCCACTCTCCAATTCTACCAAGGGGAAAAAAAGCTATATTTTACATAATAGCCCAGCAGACCAAGGTTCAAAAACAGTCTCACATCTGAACATTAGAAAGAAATTACATATATGATGAAAAGGCAGAGTTTCAAAATGTGAATCAGTTCTGTGTTCCGTGCTTTCATCTAAGAGCACAATATTTTAAAATTAAACAAAGAGTGCCTGCCTTCAGCGTGGGGAACTAATTTGCATGAAGTTTGGGCAGTCTCTTTAAGCTGTTGTGTTAAAAGTCAGCACTCTAAAGCAAGCTTTCCTCTGGTGACCTACATGCACCATGACAAAGGAGGCTGCAAACTCATACTTAAAAAAAGAAAAAGAAATAAATTATCTCAGTAGTATGGCAGTCTGCTGCCAGCACTTTTTGAAATGAAACGATGTTCTTCCCGGCTTTGACAGAGCGCTGTGCACAAAGTCGTAGCACAACAAACTGAGTCAGTAATAAATAACCACAGGACAGTGATTGATGATGGCCAATCTGTCTCCAATGGAATTATTGTAACAATACTAAAAATTCTTTCCTGCATATTTAACGTTTTGTTTAGGGGTTGTTGATACTGCCAG
Organism: Centrocercus urophasianus; assembly: GCF_019232065.1. Taxonomy (NCBI): domain Eukaryota; kingdom Metazoa; phylum Chordata; class Aves; order Galliformes; family Phasianidae; genus Centrocercus; species Centrocercus urophasianus. The sequence continues at coordinate 89,686,891 of NW_024884142.1, read as the reverse complement.
AAAACCCTTTTGACACAACTAGCATAAATTGTAGTGGGTGTTTCGACGCTGAAGCATCCGAGCCCAGCTTATTAAAAAAGCTGTCCCTAGACAGGCTGCTGTATGCATAAAATACACTGGTGGTTCTCAGCTGGGAATGAGTTTGATCTATTCTATATTGCATGCCCCGTTATTAAGGAAGCTTATGAGGTGGATACGGATATAAAATGGGAACATGAAGAAAAAAATAACACCTTAATAAAATGAGCAATTATGTTTTGCCTAAGTCCTCATGTGTCAACAAACAGCAGCACATACCATCACAAATTCATCAAAATTCTGCCTATTTCAGTAGGTGGGAAAGGAAAGAAAAAAAAAAAGTGTCTGTTAGGCACGTTACAGTAGAGGATTTACACTGGAGAACCTGAGAGAACTGACTCAGGAGTGCTGGTTGCTGCAGTGCTGTGACTGATGGCCAGATGCAGGCAAAGACAAGGGATCTGGAGCTGCTCTATGCCATGATCTAATGCTTGGCACATGGACAGCTGAGGAGCTTAATGCTACCAGTCCACCATAACCTTTCAAAATGCAACCCAAGTCCTGAGCAACACATTTTCAGTGCAGATTTGCTATTTGTGAGTAAATCAATAAATTCTAAAAGCATCAAGTTAAAAAGGATGCACAGAGAAGTGTGTTCAAGTATTTGTGAAGCATTACAAGATTACTCTTTGAAATACATTCAGCATTTAAATTCCATTTTTCTTAGTTCACAATCCTATAACATCAAATACAGACCATAATATTCTGCGTGTTTTTCAGACCCAGATGTCCATAACATGGTAAGTTCCAGGCAACTTACAAAATTCATTTTTAAAATGAGTAGGAAATCAGAAACATATTTATTCTCATATTTCTCAAACATATTTATTTTTCTAAGTTGCTGTAAATTTCTAGTTATGCAGACCTGAGCCTAATTTGTTCTCTTGATAACTCACAGAAATGACATGACAGCACCAATTAGATGACACCCAATATTGAAATTCAAGTTGTAATACAAACATGTAAACAACAGGACTGCAGACACAGACAAGAAATTAAAGCGAAGCCTAGAACACGTACTTGAGCAAGTGGAGAAATAATGAAAGCAGAGATGACACAATGGGCTTTGAAGAACCATACTTGGATATGAGCTCTGCTCAAAACAGGTCTCTGTGTGACAGTCTGGTTATACAGTAACCTACTCTTCCTGCAGAAAAATCATGCACAAGAGAAGACTCCAAACCTTCTCCCCTGAAGTCACTGGCAAAACTACCACCAACTTCAGTAGGAGCAGGAGTCAGCCCACAACATTTTGGATCAGAAACAGTATTTCAGAAGAGTGCATGCAGATACCACAGCTGTACGAAATGAAATAGGGGAAATCCAGCAAGCAATATAGAATATTATAAGCTAACACTATGAAAACTCTTTCTGTTTTCCACAAAAACGCATCAATTATCATAATTATCTGAGGCAAGTATGCTAAAAAGATATCTCTTTTGTTTCAATGTAAACTGTGTTTTGTTTTCGTACTGCTGAAGTACATTAGAGGGAAGGGCACACTCTGCTGGTCAGAAGCACCAGTTACACCAAAAGCTTTTTAATGATATCATGAGTACTAATAAACAAACCTGGCTTTATGACACCTGACTTGTAGTGGTGTTCTTCACTAGGCTGCTATTTGATTTACCTTTTTTACATTCTGAGTATTAAAAGAAAACAGTCACAGTGTTACGTATGGACTTTCACGTGTTTATAAACTTACATGCTATATAGAATACTTTATTTTCTTAAGATCATTTTTTGTAATATTGTTTAAAACTCTTTACCTTGGGCTTTTCATCCAGTATTTGCTGACGAATCTCCTTGTGTTTTTCTATCAGTTTCTCCTGTCTTTTACTCTGAGCATCCTCTAGCTGTAAGAAAACAGCAGAGAATCATTTCAGATACTGCATACTCTTTTTTCCCCCCCTTCTCTAGCAGCAGTTTGTATTATTTTGCTTCAGCTTTTATCCCGTGAGCTGTGTGAGATGAATCCTGCTCCCAAAAGAAAAGTCCTAGAGCCCTAAATGAACACGCTGACAAATTCTGGTCCCCATCTAATACAGTGCTCAAGTATATGCCTAACTGCAATAGGAATTAAGCACACTTCACTTGCTAATTCTTTATGTTGTTTCCTGAATCAAAGCCTCTGTAAGCAAAAATGGGCCAGCTTTTGAATTTAACTCTCTCTGAAATAAAATTATGAGAAATTCAATAGCAGCGTAAGTTTCATAACAACTTCCCACATCAAAGCACTCTTGCTTGTACCGTCATCTCAATGTAAAACACGTATAGCTACAGAAATACTAACACCTGTAATGAAATTCTGCGACTTTGATTTACAGAGATCTCAGAATGCTCTGCGTACTTCAGTAACTGTACAGGTCTATTTGAGCTTAAAATATACTCTACAATTAACTGTTAATTGACTTTAAAAGTTCTGTATGCAATCTTTACATTCATGAAAAAGCATGCCAATTAAAAAAGCCTCAAAATTAAGACACTTCTCAGTATCTGAAAGGAACCATGGAGTATATATTCCATGAATAAACACCAGATCAAAAAAAAGAATTACAACTTTATTAAAATATGTCTTCTTTACTGTCTCCTCCCCTAAATACTAAAACTTACAAAGATATGTCTAAAATTACAGTTTTTCTTTGAGTGGAATGTCAATAGAAATCTACACTGCATCTGTTAAAAATCTGTACTAGTGGAGTGTTTACATAGAAGCTTGGAATTTGTAGTGTAAAATAGAACCTAACACATAAAAGGTGACATTTTGCACCAAAATGAAAAATAAACACACAGCCTAACATACCCTTTTTATGTATTGCACCACCTCCTGGATATATGATCGAATCATTTCAGTCTTCTCTCTGGAAAAAGCAATCAACAAGTTACATTAGTCCATAAGATCACATTTTAATGCCCCCAGCTTCCTTCAAAGAGAGTAAGGCAATGTTTTGAATGTATAGGTCTGCCCATTTAACACTGTGTCTTTTCCTTACTGTGCTTTATTTTGTAACAGGCTTCAATTATCCCATGACATACTGCAACAACACCTCTGCTCTTCCATGATATTTTTTTTCCCATAGGGTAGTGCCATATCTTCAAGGTGATTGTAGCATTTGTTAAGACCCAATTGTCAGCCTAGGGAAGTGCATGCAGATGTACACTGCCACACAGTGGCACTTCGTATAGCAGTGAAATAAGCTGTCAGTGTGTAGATGCTACTGCTGATGAAGGACTTAACTTTGGTCCTCAGTTTTGTCCTGTAAACTACAAAAAGCAGAACTCGAAAGAATTACTTAAAAGTGATTGAGTGAGACAGCTATTAGGTAACTTTTGGTAAAGACAAGATCTCTCAAAAGGATACATGCACATAAAATAACATTTTGTGGATATTTGATCAGATTCACGACAATGCTCTGAAACTTAATTGCTTAATAGTGAATTGCAATCTATTCTGGTGGGATTAAAATCTGATGGTTCAAGGTAGTTACACAACCCCCGGTCATGCGCAGAACTAGAAAAAAATAATTAAGAACAATTAACATAATGCTTCCTTTCTCTGTATTTTTTTTCCTTCAAATTTTCATAAGAAAATCTTTAATGAAGCAACAACAGTGCGGCACGGGTGACTCAGACAGGATTCACCAGAAGGTCTCACTGCTCCCTGTCCAACTGCAAAAGTGAGGACAAATGGCGCCACTTGGCAGAGGAAAGCCAAGTTTCCCATGTTGCTCCCATCCTACCTCTCCCAAGGGCTCTCTGAAAAGCCTGGAGAAAGAAAGTTCTTGGGACAGAGGAGGAAAAAATGAAAAGGGAAACAGAAGTGAATTTTCATGCGTCTGTTTCTGAGCTTTTCTCACCAGTGTCTCATTAACCTCTCAGCTAGCAAATAATTTCCTATTGCAATTGATTTTACTGCTATAATATTTTTGTAACAACTAACCACATTTTTCTTACATGAGCACATGCTATTCTGTCAGCTCTAACCATATTATTTCTCCCATTTTTTTTTAAATCAATTGTTCTCATTGTTACCATTTTTATAAGATATTTCTAAATTTAATAACGATTCTTAAATTATCTGATGCTGTTCATTGTATGAGCTTCTGTGACCTTCTTCTATTGTTACCAAACACATAGATTCTATGGAGATGCTCCGAAATTTATATAAATAAAGTGTTTGTTTTGTTTTGTTTTTTTTTTTTTAAGTATATTTATTTTAAATATACTAACAGTAAGAGGAGGGCTAAGGAGGATCTCCATCCTTTACTGGATGTGGTGGGGAACGTAACCATGAGGATAAGAAAAAGGCTGAGGTTCTCAATGCCTTCTTTACACCTGTCTTTAAGACTCTACCCCCTATCCTGGAAGTCTGGGATGGAGAGCAGAATAAACCTCCACAGTTGGAAACACAGAGATCTGCTACCTAGTCTGTCACAAGTTCACAGGACCAGATAGGATCCATCTGAGGGCACTGAGGGAGCTAGCAGAGGTGACTGCCAAGCCACTTTCCACCATCTATCAATAGTACTGAGTCAACCAGAGAGGTCCCAGAGAATTGGCAGCTTGACAGTGTGACTCCTATATACAAGAAGGGTTGGAAGGAGGATCCAGGGCACGACTGGCCTGTCAATCTGATCTCAGTGCCAGCAAAGGTTATGGAACAGATCATCTTGGGTAAGATCATATAGTATGTGCGGGACAACCAGGTGATAAGGTGCAGCCAGCTTGGGTTCATGAAAGGCAGGTCCTGCTTGACCAAACTCATCTCCTTCTATGACCAGGTGACCTGGTGCATGAGGGAAAGGCTGTCAATGTTGTCTACTAGACTTCAGCAAAGACTTCGACACTGTCTCCCACAGTATTTTCCTAAGGAAGCTGGAAGCCCATGGCCTGGGCAGGTACATTCTGCTGGGTAAAAAACTAGCTGGATGACTGGGCCCAGAAAGTGGTGGGGAAGGGAGTTAAATCCAGCTGGTGTTTCGTTACAAGTGGTAATCTCCAGGGGTTTGTACTGGTGCCCATTCTCTTTAATACCTTTCATGATGACCTGGGCAAGGGGATTTAGTGCACCCTCTGTAAGTTTGCAGATGACACCAAGTTGGGAGGAACTGTCAATCTGCTTAGGGGTAGGAAGGCCCTCCAGAGGGATGTGGACAGGCTGGATTGCTGGGTGAAGGCTAATAGGATAAAGTCCAACAAGACCAAGAGCTGGGTCCTGCAATTTGGCCACAACAATCCCAGGTAGGGTTACAGACTTGAGGTAAAGTGACAGAGTGGAAGACTGTGAAGAGGGCAAGAACCTGCTGGGGTATTGGTCAATGACTGGCTGAACAGGAGCCAGCAGTGTGCCCAGCTGGCCAAGAAGGACAATGGCATCCTTGCTTGTGTAAGAAATAGCGCTGCCAGCAGGAGCAGAGAGGTGATGACTATCCTGTACTCAGCTCTGATGAGGCCATACCTCAAGTGCTGTGTCCAGTTTTGGACTCCTCACTAAAGAAAGACATGGCACTCCTGGAGCATGTTCAGAGAAGGGCAATGAAGCCGTGAAGGGTCTGGAGCACAAGTCTTATTGAGAGTGGCTGAGGGAGCTGGGATTGTTCAGTCTGGAGAAGAGGAGGCTCAGAGGAGACCTTATCACTCTCTACCACTACCTGAAAGGAGGGTGTGGCGAGGTGGGCGTCAACCTTTTCTCCCATATAACTAGCAATAGAACTAGAGGGAATGGCCTCAAAATGCACCAGGAGAGGTTCAAGCTGAGTATCAGGAAAAATTACTTCTCTGCAAAGAGTGGTCAGGTGCTGGAACAGGCTGCTCAGGGAAGTGGTTGAGTCACTGTCTCTGCAGGTGCTCAAGAAATATTTAGATACAGGAACATTTAGGGACATGGTTTTGTGGGGAAATATTAGTGGTAGGTGGATGGTTGGACTAAAGGATCTTGGAGGTCTTTTCCATACTTGAAGATTCTGTGAAATTTTAACTCCTCTTAAGTGTCACTACAATAGAGACTAGTAACAAAGAATATCCCAGCAAACAGGCAAAGATTAAAATGTCCCATTTTCTTTTTGTGCAGCTTGCCAAAACAAATTAATTAGGACAAACAAACCTAGATGCCATGCCCTTGGGAAGAATATAACCAACTTGTGTAACTCCGGCTTGTAATTTACCACAAAGAGAGCAAACCTTCCAGTGTATTAATTCTATTTCTCTTAGATAGTGGCTTTAAGATGGTTAAGAAGAAAAGATAAATCAGAAATAAAAACTTAGTTAAAGTAAAATCAATCCCTTCAAAAACTGAGGTCACTAAGTCTATTTATAGTCATACATAGAGGAAAAGTATTTGGATTAAAAGCATCTTGACTCCATCAAGCCACTCAAAGGCATGTCCCCGTATCACACACCAGCACTTCTGCAGCTCACACAGGCTCTCAATGTTGGTACAATAGGAGATTAGATTTGTCTGAGAAAATTGAATTAATATCAGCGGAAGTAAGGCACTCCACTGCTTTGGTGAGGTACTGCAGCCTGAACAAAAGCTGGCTTGGATTTAGGCTTGAGACTTTGATTTTTCCAGTTGTGAAAAATTTTGCATTCCCCCAAAATGTGTAAGGATATGAATGTAGGAATACACTTACTCTTCCATTTGATTTTTATCCTTGGATTTTGCTTCTGTGATCTTCTCCTGCCTCTTCTTGTCCATTTTTTTCTTCAATTCTTTCTTTTCTCTAAAGCACAAAAAATAAATTTAGTTTCAAAATGCATCTAAATGAAAATCATAAAGAGATGTAATCAATTATAAGGGGAATAGCACCTTACTTTTCACACGTTTCTTTCAGTTTCTTTAGCTGGCTGTTCTGACATTCCTCTGCTACATCTGTCAACTTCTGAATAAGCTAAAAAAAGAATTCCAAGAAAGAGAAATAATGTGTTTTCAGCTAAACATCATATATGTATCTAAGTTTCTTCAAAAGCCTGTGATAAATCACATGAACCAGATGAATCAGGAAATGCACAGTAATGTCTGTCTGGTCTCATTCAGCTCTTCTTTCCTTACATAAAAGAAGAAGGACACTGAGAACAGGCTCTGCTCTAAAATAAATCAGAAACAATCTCTCATTTGCAAGACAGATTTTATATGCAACAAATATTAATTCCAGCAGAGCTCCGAGGTAAAAACCATCTGAATATTTTGTGTTAAAAAAAGAATTTATCATGATACTTCCTAACTGGATTACGTAGAAAACGGGACTTGGCTTTGTGAACTGCCAATTCCCATTTTGGAATGAGAAATTACTTAACTTACAGTATCAGCCCTACTATGTAGGTTCAGAATGTTTTGTTGTTGTTGTTGTTGCTGTTGTTGTTTTTAATGAAAAGTAAAATTCCTGTGATTCAGCCAACAATTGTTACTTGAATGGGAACTCTCTCTCTGCAGCACAGGTTACCATTCCTACGCACCCACACTGGAGCTACTCCTGCTGGGTAACACTGAAATGTCTCACATGCAACTGATGATAAACAGAGCACCACTTGGGAGTGTCAGCTCCGAGCTATGATCCACGAGAATGGATTTGTGAGAAGGCCTTGCTGAGCAATTGCCAGGCATATCACTCCTATGACCTGCTTTTTGGATGGCAAGACAGAGCAGACAAATCATGCAATAGCAAAGAGGTAAAACATTGTATATTAAAAAAAAAAGTGTGAGATAGGATTGTCCGGAGCTGAGAAACAGTTTATGCTTTCACAACACTCTTTAAAAATGTTCTCTTTTGCCTGAGAACATCCATCAGCATTAGCTGCCATCTGTCCAGACTCTTCTATAGCAGTGAGAGGGCTATGATCTTGCTGTAGTTGTCAGCCAAACTCCAGCTGTACAAACACAAGCCAGCTCAGACTGATGCATGAAAACTATTTTTTCACAATATACAGATTATGTCCTGTATCCCCTCGAAGCATTCATCTGCAGTAGGAACACTCTTTGGCATAACTCTATGCCCTGGAGAACATTTGAAATTATTTCCATTTATTTATTTTATGGTGTTTCTATTTATTTTCCAGCTAATCCTGCCTTCTTCAGTCCTATACACTGAAAAAAAAAATAAAAGGGCAGAACAAAATGAGAACATCATCCAAAAGCTGCAATAAATTGAGGCTTACATAACTAGAGGTAAGCACTCAGTTCCACGGTAGTAATAATAAACCTGTTGCCTTTCTGCCTTTTATCCAAGGCTGTCCAAGTACATTGGAGGTGTTGGTGACAAATGACATAACAACTCCTTGGAGTTGCAGTGGATCACAAGGAAATCAAGCTCTGAAATGGACTCCAAGCAAGAGTAAGCCACACTCCATTCTTACATCACAGCGGTTTCATTACTAACCCAGAGACCACTAAAGAAAAGCAGAGGCCGTAACAAACGTACCAGCTTAATGTGCTCTCGCTTCTGGTACTTTTCACTGTAATACTGCTCCTGTCGGAGGTTTAGCAGCTGCTGCTGTTGCTTTTCCTTCAGCTCAACTAGCTTCTGGGTCATTTCGGAGTCAAGGGCAGCCAATTCTTGTTCGATAGTTGATGAACCATGGTCTGGGCTGCCCGTTTCAGATCTGTGAAGACACACACACACACTGGCTTTACACCACTATGCCTGTTCTGCCCCATATCTAAAACTTGTTTTTCACCTGGTAACATGTAGTTAGTTCATCAGTAAGTTTCTGGGCATCGCATACAGGGCAAGATAATGATTCTAGCTGTGGTAAATCCACTAATTTAATCTTTTAGGGAAAAACAGTGTTGTTACTAATGGGATTTATATTGCTTTTAAACCTTGTAATACAAACCTGCCATGGTGGGGTGAACCAGGCTTAGTATAATTGAGCTATAAATACAACTGCCAAGATTTCCCATATAAACATTTGCCCACAGAACTTGTTTACCCACTTTCAGGCACCCAACTTGAATTTCAAAGCTTCACAGTCCTCAGTAAAAATGGTAAATGTTAAGTATTTTGAAAACAGTCATCCTTGCATATGCTTAGCAACAAACTTAAAAGCATAATTTACATCTGCATTTACAAAAAAGCTTAAAATGGTTAGGAGCATTCCTTTATTTAGTATTTTCTCCCCCCTTCAGGAAATGCCATGCATAGCACACACAGAGGAAAGTGCTCCATGGACTCCTCACTTCAGAAGGAAACTTAACATCCCAGTGGGGAATAAACCTCAGAAAGGCAACACACAGGAGTGCAGAAAAAAATGTAAGGAAAAAGCTAAAAAGCAAACACTGAGAAATAGGTTGTTGGTTTTTTTTTCCTCAAGGCAGAAGTATAGATGCAATGGTGAAAGAAAACATGATGACACTAAATTGCTCAAGGCAAAAATAAACAGCAGAAACAGTATCACTCTCAGGCCAGCAGTAAACTAAACCCAAGAAAAACACTCTTAAAAAATATGATGATGTTGCGTCTCTGCTTGGCTGCTGTGTTTACTGTTGTACTCAGGTGTTAAATCAGTTGCCTGGGAAACCTCAGGAACAGTGCATGAGATGGACAAAACAGTTGAAGTTTGAATAGAGGGGGCTGACTGAGAAAAATGAGTTTGCTGCTCAGACATTTGCAAGATTACAATGCAGAGAACTTGCTGCACTGGCTGCCTGTCTCCTCTTCCAGGTTCAAGTTTGCAGTTGCTGTCACTTAGCCTAACTTTAACTGAAACAATGTGAAGCTGCTTCCATCAATCTGAGGACACAGACTAAGGTAGCCTATTTGTATTTCTTGTACTGCTATTTGAATATTCTACTAAGAAGTGGTATCAGTGTGGTAGGTGGGGATAATTTACATGCAGAGGCACAGGACAACACTCATGAATGTTAATCAGCAAATAATGCCACTTGAAAACTGTATGTTTTCAAGTTGACATTTCTCTTGTATTTTTGGGAAAAAGAAATGGGGCTAGTCTCTAAACGCTGGCTAAAATACTAAGACTGTCTTCTAAGGGACATGATTATTAAATAGAAACTTCGGAAGTGCATCAGCATAGTACCTGTGTTTGTGTTCAGTAAATACTTCCACTGTCCCACAGACACTGGCTTTACTGAATCTAGGCCCAATTTTAGGAATGGGTACAAAGCACTGATTTCTTCTGATCAGAGGCAACATATTTGTATGGAAATCTGGCATAGGAATTCCTTTGAAATAGCGCTTTGTACTTTGCAGTTAAAGGTAAACAGCTAGAGTTATGATTTAAAACAGTAAAAACTACCTTATTCCTTGGGAGATAGTATTCTATAAAAAGTCTTCTGCTTGGGACAATATATACTAGCAAATCTGAAAAGCCTTCAACACATGCTCCTGCTCTTTAAAAATTGAACATCAGATTTTTTAAACTTCAGATACTTCAATATCTGCACATAAAACTACACATCTCTGAAATCACTATGACAGCTCCACACAGCAGACTGCAGTACTTTATTGCCTGATACCATGAATGATTTATGGTCAGATCATAACAAAATAAAAAACCAAAATCCTTTCTAGTCAAAGTCAGATGAGTCATTCTATTTATTCAGTTTGTTTTTCGGCATAAAGTTGAGTAGAGTATGCCAAAGAAAAAAAGTAACATAATATAATTTTGTCTGCCACTATCTGTCACACACAAATTGATGGTGGAAAATACACCAAATAAATATCACTGTGTTTACAGTTGGCAGCCAGTCTTTAAATGAGTGAGCTCCTTCCTAGGGACAAGTTATGGACTGAATCATAGTCACTTACAATTAAGAGTACAGCAGCAGTGGCCAGAGCATACTTGCACATTTTTCTCCAACAGTCCCTACCAAATGCACCAAGTAATTTTTTTTAACACTTGTTCAATGTCTTTGTGCTTAAGAACTGCAGCTATTACAATTCTATGCAAAAGTTAAAGGGCTTTTTTGCTTTCAATTACTTTAAAAAATTGATTGTGCTAGACTGAGAAAGATAAATTAGGATGGTATCCTTATCTGACTGCCATTAAGTTTTAACAGTGTTAGACACAGGTTGTACCTACATGTGCATTTGTTTTGCCAGGAACTAAGAATGATCTTTTGCAACACATAGTCCCTTATCATGTGAATAAGAGAAAAATTGTGGAAAAATTAATGAGTCCCAACAGTCAAACATTTCAAACTGATAATATAAACATGACTTCTTTATTATCTAAGCAAATAATATAAATTGATATAAGCACACCCAAAGACACATGGCAGTGAGAGACTGAGAAAGAGAGACAGAACAGAAGGAGAGTGCATGCAGATGCAAAGCAAAGCAATCATTAAAATATTCCCAAATGGTCAGGATCAATCACCATTTAAACCACAAATGCTAGTAACTGTATTTCTTATACCTAACTATAGGGCTGATCCTTTTTGTTGTAGCATAATTTTTTTCCAAGATCCTAATGTGGAGACAATGCTCGCCATGCAGAAGTTCAGAATATTTGCTCTAAATATAAATAACACTTGGGTCTTACTCCACCACCTGGCAGCACATTGTGCTTGCCTAGAGAAAATCAGTTGCTCAGTATCAGCAAGATTGTGTGTGGACTGCAAAACTTTCTCCTTGCTGGAAAAAAAAGAGCTACTTTATAAAGCTGCATTATAAAGCGTGAGGCAGAAGTTTTGCTATTGATGTTGATTTCAATCAGTACTGAACTGATATTCCTCCTAAAGCAGATCAGGATGGGAGATGATGGGGTGCTGTGAGAAACCATGCCACAGTTGATCTGATTAGGAATGCAAAATACGTTATCCAGTTGGGTTTCAGTTCTTTCATACTGTGTTCTGGTTCCTGAACTATACCAGTATGTAGGGGAAGCTCAATGTCACCATCTGTGATTAAATTCACCACCTAGCTACTGGCTGCTGTTGCCAGTAGAGCTGAATCACCCACCCATAGCAGAGATCTAAGAAAAGTCCCAAGATAAATACTGTATGATCTTGTTTACGGGAAAAGAGTTTTAAAATTGTGAACAACTTATCTGACTTTTGGCAGAGAAGCAAGATATCAGAGAGGGCTTTTTATCTGATGATTTTCATATCAAAGAACCTGACATCATTTTAACTACAAATTCTCTGACTTGATTTTATCTACAAATCTTCTGGATTGATTTTTTTCTGTGCTTTTAGAGTCACCTCCATATTAATTATCTATCATAAAAGAAAAAAAACTGCATTTACCTTTTCTTACTGTCTCTTTTTGCTGTTTTTTCTAAAACTGCTCTTCGTCGCAGATAGTCATTTTGGATTTCATTATACTTTGCAGTGTGCTCTTTGATAAGATCAGTGGTTTTCTTGTGGTGCCTCTTAACAAGGTCCTTCATTTCTTTGTAGTGCTTCTTCTGAAGCTTAACAAATGACTTCTGTTGTTTTAGCTCTTCAATAGTCTGTGCTTCCACTTCTACAATGACAATAACAAAAGCAACTTCAATTTCTAATAACGTATGATTTTAATCAGAGAACACCATCAGCTGAAATGGAACAAAGAACGCTTGTTTTACTGCTGGCATGTGAAACGTGCTAGCTGAAACTAACCAAGCAGAATTCTCTGAAAAGAAGCTAACCTGATTGAAAATACCTAGACAAATTTGATTAAGAGTAGGAAATGAGTTGAAAGACTAAAGCACCAACATGACCAGCAAAACAAAAACCACATACTTTCTTCCCTCATCCCCTTCAGATGCAAAAGATTCTCATCAGCCTGATGGGAATTATTATTACACTATTCTTTTTTGTAGGAACTGCACCAACACCTCAGGACTGCCTTCTCTCTGGATGGGTCCCACAGCACAATATTGACAATATTCAGTGTAAAGTTAGCTTCTGTTCAGATAATAGTGCTGTTTTGGTTTTCTGAGGGGGGCCTATGAGAATGCAACAATGGAATAATAATTAGAAAACCTGCCAGTGATCTCAAGAAGCATGTGCTCAAACATTTAATAGCATCACAGCTTCACAGCTGAGGAATAAGACACACTATGTACATTTTCTATGAGTTACTGCAGTCACAACTATTCAAAGGAGTATCTAAACCAGATGGTCCATTTCAGAAAATATGTTTCCCTTGGCAAAAAGTGTATCACTTGTACAGTATAAGCTGTATATTTAATACCTGTGAGGACACTCTGAATAAGATCTTCTGTCTTCGCAGGTGCTTTCACCAAACCTAGAGGTAAAAGAGATGACTAATACCAACTCCTTTAAAACAACAGCCATTATTGTGTCATCTGAATGCATATTAAACTATGGTATGTGATATGGACATATACTGATAAATTATCTGAGAGAAGAAACACAAAGACCACTACCACATTTATCTCATTTATGAGGAGGAAGCTACTGAACAAGGCTATGAAGTCTTCAGTCATTAAACTATAAACACTGTGGTTTAACATACATTTATTATAGGATATAAATCAATACAGAATATATACCAGAAAAGCAGCTCTTAAATAGAAGATATTTCTATATTTGAAGAAAATTCGCCCTAACAGCAGACTGGGAATTTGTCCACCAAATTTATAAAAACAAAGCAAACAACAGCAAAAAAAAGCAGATCAAAGATTACCATGTTTTCCTCCACAAAAAAAAAAAAAAAGTTAGAAAACACCAAATAAAATGTTGTTCTTGAAATGTAAAGTACATAAAAATTAATACCCAGATTTATTTTGAAAAGACGATTTTTAGCTTGTTTTGCTTGTTTGTTTTTTTACCTGGTGTTGGTTGGCTATGGACAACCTGAGTTGCTGGTTTTGGTGTAAGAGAGGCAGTGTGATTTACTCCGTTTTCTGCTGGTGCTGGCCTAGGTTCACTATTAGCTTCAGATGGTGCATCTCCGTGGTCCACCTGAAAATACATGAGGATTTACATTACTCTTTCCAACTAACAGCCTTAAAAATTTCCAGATCTAGTTTAGTCTACTTTACAATGGTAAGAGTCTATAAATGTTAAGTACAGACTACTTTTAACAGGAAAGAAAAGGGAAAAGAAAAAGAAAAAGAAAGAGAAAAAGAAAGAGAAAAGGAAAAGGGAAAGGGAAAGGAAAAGGAAAAAGGTATCTTTAAGAGCCACAGTAGCCCAGGCAGTACATTTTTTCAGGGTAAATTTCAAGAAGAAATAGAGCATGTATTATTCTTCAGAAGTATTTTAAGCGGGTATAACTCATCAGGGACATTTTTCAGTACAGTATATATTAACTGCACCAGATATGAAATCTGTTTTTTATTGAAAAGCACCGTTCTCTGCCACAAAGCTTTTCTAGGCATAATGGAGAAGGTTGCACAAAAATGCTACTTAGATTCTTGCTGTGAACAAAATGAGCATATAAAATTACTTTGAAATTTCATACATCCACAGCACAATCATTATTCACTGTTTTTACAGCACAGAGACATAGTTGCGATTCCCAAGATCTTACATTCTTGTAATTACACTGCAAGGATAATATGTAAACAGTACTTCCATCCTGCTGCATAAATTCACCTGTGGTATCCAAATATTTAAGCATTTTCTACAATCTTTCTTTCTAGTTTTCTAAAAGCTCAGGGTTACAGTATACATTTCATTATGCACTAAACACCACAATTTTCTTCATGGCCATCAGGTTTGTAAAAGATAGGGCGAGCACAGAACAAACTGAAGGTCACTGGAAGCAGTTTTACTTCTGAAATGACGAAGCCCTGCTTCTTGCTGCCCCTGCAAGGGGCCAGTTGCCATGGTGTCTCGGGTAGTCTTGGATTTGTTCTTTCAGCTGTTTCCATTTCAGTCTTTGATGGTAATCACATTACATGCAGAGGCAGGATACCACAGTTGGTGTTCTTTTTTTACCTCTTGATTACTCCACACTTGCAAAATAACAGCCTGCACTGCATCAATTGAGACAAAATATATTTTGATCTGCTTTGTGTTGCTCCTGTTGCAGATTTCCTTCATCTTGGCCCTCACTACACTGTTTATATTGCAAAAAGAATTGTCTCTACAGCTTATTTCTACCAAAGTTATAAGAGAGAGATTCTGTAGTCAAAAACACAATGCCAAAATTAATTACTAACAAAAACCTTACTTCTTTAAAGCAGCGATTACTGCAATAAAATAAGGACAAATGTGACCTAGCCAGCATTTCTGACAGTATAACAATGTGACTGCAAAAGCTGTAGCTGTGACAAACTCACAGAGACATGGTTATCCCCTCAATTCCTCTTAAAATACATTTCTCACAGAATGCAATCCATTAGTATGAAAAAAAAAATACTGCTATATAGATCATCTAATATCAATAAATAATGCTAGGATCCCTATCTTCTGGCAAGTTAGCACCCTAAAAGTCATTATGTGGAAAATGGGTACTGTCATCTTCTATATCTGTATGTGAAATGCTGCATTGCAGCTTGTTGAGAAACTATTAATAGGCTGTCAGTTTGGGACATAAAACAGCTGATTTCAGAAACTAAGGCAGAAATGTGAGACAGGATCAGGAAGTGAATAAAGAGTAATTTTCAATGCACCAAGCAATCTAATCTCACTAAAAAGCACTTTCTCTTCTCATAACTCATCATACAGAATAGTAAAGTAAACATGATTTTCCCCTAGTGGAGAACATTTTAGGCCCTTTTAAAAATATGATGCAATCCAGCCCAAAAATTTATAGTTTCAATATTCATAGAAAATGGTTTGTATTCCACACATTGCCATGCCTTTTGCAAGACAGTATGTTTACTAAGTTGAAAGATACATACTCATGCAAGTACTTATTTATATGGGCTGTATCTTTATTTCTGCAGAGAAAAAGAGTTGCGATGTATTGGGATTGGCAGATCCTCTTCTGGTACTGAGTACATCTGTGCTGCACTGCCAAACTAAGAGGAAACTGAAATCAGTTTGGCTCTTTCTTGGCAAAGTATAAGCAATCTTTCTATGACAAGTGTCAGATTAATTTGATTTCCCTTACTGTACGTAGTTAATTTCTGTTACTGACCACTGTAACTCATAATGGGAATATTACAAAACAAACAGAATAGATGCTGTACTTGACAATTAACAAACAGTATAATTTGAAGCTTAGAGAAAGATGCACTTCTTCATTCAAAACAATTCACTATTAGATATCTTTTTTGACCATTGTTTTGTAAGAAGTCAGGGGAACTTCCTACCAAGCAGGTTGCAGCTTAAACTTCTAGGTAGCAAAGAAAATGTGGTTCTCATGGGCAAGTGTAAGCAAACAAACTAGTCAGCCCTACTGACTGCTGAAGAAAATGTTTCATCAGATATGATCAGACAACTCAGGATTTCCAAGCACAGTCCAGCTGCCAATTATCTTATCTACAATCACAGTTTATAGATAGTAACAATGGTATAGTTAAATTGCCATTTTGAGTGGAAATTTTTTACCTGTCCATTTCTACTGCATCTAATTGAATGGTTATACATTTTTAGTAAATGCTCTGCTACAATCACTACACTTTTCTTTTAAAAAATATTTCTCTACTACTCTGAAGCTCGCTCCTTTATCCCAAAAGCTTTGAAGCTCCTTGACACTACCAAAGCACTATAACTCAGCTTTCCAGCTTTGCCCTTACTTAAGAAGATACTCCGTGATAGAATTTTTCTAACAAACAAGCCTGTACAGACCAGAGAAATCTGGACTTTTTTTTTCAAAAGTAAAAATGACCTCTAAGGCATTTAAAGGATTGCATTAAAAAAAGACTTTGCTATTAAAATAGAATCTCATGTGTAGAGTGTCCTAGATAGCTATCTAAGATACTACTGAGCATTTCATAGTGTCCTCATTCAGCTGAACTTGTGACACTGCACAAAGAGTAAATTGTTGGCCACTGAAATGTAACGACTTTCAATTTTCTGGTCTGCTTTGGGAATGTATTATTGGTTACAAAATCTAGTTCAATGATGCTTTGCACATTTGAGAATTGAAGAAGGCAGTCAGAGTGAGTAGCTAAGGGCAGTTTAGAATTTTGAAGCATTCATCTTTGCTAGAGACCCCTGCAGAATGCCCTCTGATTCATGAACACGCCTAATGTCTGAAACAAGCAATATTCAAAATACAAGGTTGATATTCTCAAACCATGCTGAAGGTGTCAGAGTGATAACGTCTGGAAGAGAGGTTGAACATCTGGAGGAACACAGACTTCATTGGAAGTGAAAGCAAAACTGTCAGCATGATGAATTACACTCAAAATTACGTCTATGCAATTGTATGTACAACAAAGAGCAATAAACAGAGCCTGAAATACTGTACAATACTTTCAGGCAAAGCTGCTGGTTCAGCACTGTTATTTTTGTAAAGGCAATTTCAGCACCACCCTGGAAAACAACAGGCAATGATATAATTATTTAATCTGCTACATAAAATGCTGCACATCAGCAAAAACCTAACTCAGTTTCCCAGTCAGCTTTCAGTTTGTCTTTACCTCTGAACAGTACTGTGTGCCTTGCACAACATTCTTCTTTCAGTGGAAGCACACACACAGCACAGTGCTGCTGTGCACTCATATACTCTAGTCTCATTCTGGACGAGATGTTTGCAAATATTTAAGCAATTGACACACACAATTCCAAGGACTTTCTAAGCAAAGTAGATAACTTCAAACATTGCAATGTAATTTGCAGAGACTCTAAAACCTCCCTTACCTCTTTCTTTACCTCTTCTTCATCTTCCAGAGTCAGTGCTGCCAATTGCTTAGCTCTCTGCTCCATCAAGTTTACATATCTGATTGGATTGGATAAGGCCTCGATCACATCTAGAAATAATGCAAATATATCAATTCCAAACCTCTTATGTTATATGCTCTTCAGGCTGTAAGATACTGTATTTTTCCTACAGATCTGCCACTGAGAGATACTTCTAAGTCACAAAAACAGTAGTGAATGACAGTGTACCACCACATGCAAGTACTCTAATGCACCCTCTCCGACTTTCTGCTTGGGTCATGTGGATGTGCATTTTTCTCAACATAGTGTTTTACGATGGCTTTTCAAAGCTTACACCCAATTTGGATTTTACTTCATATAAGGCACAGAAAGGAACACTACTAAAAATGTTGTCATTTTAGAAATAAAAACAACAGAAGTACTATACAGTACAGTACAGTACAGTATAGTACAGTATATATCTTTTTTTCACAGCATTACCTGCGTAAGTATCAGGCACATAGTCTTTGACCTCTATGTACACAAAGAGAGCTGGCAGTGTCAAAGGTTGGTTCCTCTCATTCCTCAAACAGATGTAGTGGTAGCCTGTAAAATAAGAATGAACAAGTTCAGAGCAAGAACTCCTCAATGGGTATGTCCAGTGCAATTGTGTTAACATTTATTATTTATAGTTTGGATCCAAATGAGCCAACAACCCCAGGGACTTCTATCGGGATAAGATTTACCCAAAGCGTTTCAGAGATAAGTATTGCAGACAAGGGACTGTTTGAAAGGCACATGACACTGCAGCTTAAAATAGTATTTACACTTTATTTTCACATCTCTGAATAATGCTAAACATTGTCATTAATATAATTTTGAATGTTTTGTCCTGTATTGGTTTTTACTGGAGTTTTATTTGGTTGTTTGTTTCATACTTCTTGCTATGTTTTCAAAAGCGACCCATTATAGTACTCAGGAATCCAAACTGACAAGTGAAATTGAGATCAGTGATGTAATACCTAACTAAAAATATAGACAATGTAGCACTGTATCTACAAAGTGTGTGAGTGGTGAATCCTGTCATGTGACAAACTGTAGGAATATTTCTGAACAAGGAATATTTTCGGACAGTTTTGAAAGACAGTTGTCCTGTAACACATGTACATATACAGCACTGCAGTGCAGATTATCCAAGTTAATGGCAAAGAATCACAGATTTGGCAGCCCCAAGCCTCTTCTCCCAGCCACCCACTGCCTGACTTGCCTGACTTTGTGGATAGACAGCGCAGCAACCTAAACTTTGGAAAATGCAAACATCAGAAATTTCTCAGTCCTCCTTTAGTGCAGCTCCTTCAAATGCCTCACCATATTGCTTAGTTTAAATACAGCAATGAGATTGCTGGTAGGAATGGGAGAAATGTACTTCCAGTCCCAGTGAATTGTCTTCAGTGTGGCAAAGTTGTATCCTTTGTCTCCTACATGATGGCTGAAGCTGTCGTCCAAAGGGATGAGTATGGAGCCAAACATATGGGTAGTTGTAAGATACAAGACACAAGCAGGATGAGTTTATCTAGAGGGATCCTTGGCTGATCAAAGCAACTCCCTCTCCAAGTAACAGCTAAATTCTTGCTTTGGGAATAATGACAATACTGTGTGACAGTATGATGGTTTTCAATAATGTCTCGGAAAAGAGCTAAGTTTTATATTACAAAGGTTTCTCAGTCCTCTCTAATTCCTGCAGCAAATTTTCAGCACCTACAAAAGACTAAAACCAACATGCTGTTCTCCATCTTACACTGTAAACAAATACCGGAGTCAAAAGGAGAGAAGAAAATGCCTGAGGATAAAAGCTCTCAAAAGTGCTTGTATGATTTAACACAGTGGCTTCTGTTCTAAAAAGCACAAACTTAAAAGCATGAATTTGATTTAATCCTCTGCTGAAAGGACTCTGTGCCACACGAAGGGTAAGTGCCGCAAAAGGGGATCAGCCCTGGTAAGAGCTCACTTCCACCAGATGATGGAAATCCTTCACAACCCCCTTTCTTCTCACCCATCACATGCCTTCCTCTGGCACTAGACAGATCCACCATGAAGCAAGCTTATCCATTAACCCAGCACAAAATATACCTAGCATAAAAATGGAATTTTCCGCTGTACTGATAATCTAGGCTTGCTCACAAATAGGTATGGAGATCAGCAGAGATGGCACAACAGCCAGGAATGTGTGGCCAACAGTGGGAGAGAGGAGGGAAGGGAGAAAGGAAAGAGAAATTATGACCACTGAGGAAATCCTCAGAGCAGTGGATGCCTAGCAGTCACATCCATCTACCTGACCATGCTCATAGCGAGGCCACATGATCCACAGCAGCCAAGGCAGAATGGCTTGGAGCTCTTCTTAGAAAAGCCCTGACACCACTGGCCATGAGAGGGGATCTAGAAAGTACTGGAAGAGATTTAGATACTGATTTAGATAGAACCTCAGCTAAGGTCTCCAGGAATAATATGGACAACAACTGCTAGATATAGGGGCACGTAAATTGTATGTTACTGCTGGAATCAACTAGACCAGGTATAGTGTAGGAAGATATTCTTCCTTTTCCACTGTGAAAGTATCCACTGGATACTTTCCACTGGAAGTATGTTTATGGCCCATATGCTTGCCCTAGATTAGATTCCTCCCCTCCCCTCACTGGAAAGCTGGTATTGAAGCCGGACAATTTTTCTGCTCAAAATGCCAATGTCATTGTACCTTTCTGAAGCAAAATATTTAACAAGTCTCTTGATCTGGAAAATTACAATTTTCATTCAAGCACCCATTAATTACAATAGTGGTAATATGATTTGGAAGAGGCCAGGAATTATTTTTTATATATATTTTTAATATTTGACAATAACAGTTTAAGTAATTTGAGACCGATTTAAAGGCTTTGCAGAGTTACAACAACTTGCATATAGGTCAGTTGTCACATGCATATTAAAATTAAACTACAGGAGAATCTTTTTTTTTCATTCCCAGCCATCTCCACTCTCAGAAATATGATTTTCTTTTTTTTTTAAATCTACTAAAGATCAGCAAGTGCCAACCAGACCATTGATATTTAATTCTGATGTTTTTTCTGGTTGATTAGAAATCTACATTTCTGGTGAAATATGGTATTTTCCTTTTCAAAGTTGAAAGATATTATTCAAATTCTCATATTGTATAAATCTATACAAGGTTGCTGGTGAACTACAGTAGTTGGAATTTGGATTTGCTTTTTCTTTTTGCTACACAACGTCTGCTTCAATGGAGAAAGGGGTTTACCTGGTCGAATTGCTGAGACTGGTAATATCCGATGGCCAATAAACTTCCCTCCTTCCTCATACACTGCTAGCCTCAAACATGCCAGGGTAGGTAAAACAACCTAAAAAGAAATATTGCTGTATTATTAACTTTCTGCTCTGAATGAAACAGCTCCATCCAGACAAAACTTAGCAATATACCAGACAGCAAGATAAAGTTAAGCCCAGCAGATGGTAACATCTATACATCCACAGGAGATTCTACCATACAAGAGATCAGGGTGGATACACCTGTGCTTAAAAATAACTCTCATAGAACTGTGCTTCTTTCAAGGAACTTGAGGTGGGATGTTAGCACAATACGTTGAATCCAACAATTTGGCCCTGCATTTTCAATATGATACAAGGGACTCAGCTCAACTCTTTTCACATTCGAACGCTTTACACTTAATTTGTCAGTCTTGCATGTTCTCTTTTTCCTTTGTGTTTGCACCAAAGGGATTATTTGCTTCTCAAAAAAGTCTCTGGTAATGTATCTTAGTATTGAAAATTCAACATGCAACTCAACAAAAGTTGCAGAGTGTTAATGTCTGAATTAGATGAACCATGTCAACCTCAGCAGTGTTTCTGAGTGCTGCAGTCCACTCATTTGTCAGGAGAAATAGGTCTAACCAGGTGGGATGCTTACTAGCACTGGGTGCTATATTGCCACCAAATATAAAGGAAGGCCAAACAGTGAAAAAAGAAAACAAATTGAAATAGGCTACTGAGCTACTTTAGTAAGACTGAAATATTTGATATTACTTCTAAAAAATAGAGTACAATTTTAAAAAAAACCTCATTTTCTTACTCTGTAAATATACATAAAATAACACGTATTTTAGAGCTGGGTGCAGGTGAGTGTTCTTTTTCACACATCCTGCTAAAATTGACATAGACATTGAAAGAAAAACAAAAGCAACAATTCAAAACTAAGAATCTCTACAATTTATTTTCAACGCAACTAAAAGTACTGATCCATGCTTCTCAGAGCAGAGAGGCAGTCAGGGCATAATTGTAACTAAACAGAGAAATGAAGTACAGTAATTAGAAGTTCATTACAGAAGAAAAATCCTAGTGATGTTTCCAAACTTAAGATCTGGCAGGCTGCCAAAGGAAAGTTATTCAGAAGGCAAAATATTCTGGGAAAAGGGCTGTACTCCCAAGAAAGCAGGGCTGCAAGGACCAATTGTAAAAACATCTCCGTGAGCTGTACATTTGCCAAGAAAAATTAAATTACTTTTTTTTCAAATACCTGGACTCAGGACCCAACTAACCAATAAATACAATCCAGATGACAGTACAGTTCCTGCTAGAAAACTTGCTGTAAGTATATTGTGAAGCACACTAAGACATCCATGTTGTACATTCCTGAAACATGCTCAGTATTTTCAGCTCCTACATCGCATATTTTGGGTAGATCAGGATTTATGCAACTTTATAACCTAGGTTATATTTAGGTGGCATACACTAGAGATAAGCAGAGACAAGATTGCTTTGAACGAGCTAGTCTGGACAGCCTGGACAGCCAGATTGTTCACAGCTGTACTCACATCACCTCACTTGCAGGTTAACAGGATCTGCTTTTCAGGGCTGCTCAGCTGAGCCAAAATGCCATGGAAATTCAGCTAAAACGCTTCAAGAATCTGCACTTGCTCATTTATATGACAGCACTGCATCATCCCATGCAGATGAGTCCACTGACATATTTGCTATTTCTAGCTGAGGTGACTTGAAACTGATTTATTTCATTATGGGCTTGGCATGACTATAGTAGCAAAATTATACCAGAAATAGTTAATAACAAACAGTTGGAGAAGTAGCTGTTCAAAACCTCTTTATCTTTTTTAACAAACGAGATCTGTAAAACACAGAACTAGCTAACTGGGCAGCAATTACACACACTCAATGCTGGTTTGAGAAGCAAGTGTTACACCAACCTTTTTAAACACTATAGTTTCCTCCTCCCAGACAGGATTAACTGCATTGCCTTGCGAGGTCTTGGTCTTTAAAGCTTTTCTTCTTGTATCCACAGGCAGGCCAAACATGTCAACTTCTACATAGGTACCAACTTTTTTATCGGAAAGAAACTGACCTGAAATAATCTAAGATCAAAACAAAGGGGATGTCACTGGAGAGCTTTGGTGAACTAGGAAAGTGGCTAAGATGCAGGTGGATAATCCTCATTATTTATTAGATGTATTTTCAAAGAAAAAAAAAAAACCACAAAAGAAGCAAAAAGCAAAACAAACAAACAAAAAGAATCTAAAACAATAAATAAATAAAAACACTGTTTAATACTGCAGGCACAGAAAAACAGTTTATGAGGTCTGATTTCCTGTGGACCTGTGACCCTGAATTCCCCTGTGAGCAATAATGTGGTTGAGATCATGCTACTGCCCTTCCCTTAGCAAGAACAGTCATTTGGATCTCATTCCCCAATCTTACAGTCTTTATGCACAACACAGTATCTTTGAGACCTTTTAATTTTTAACCAGTTTCAACAACAGGTTTAAAACACTGCTGAAAGGAAAGAGGCATATGCAGTAGAGTAACTATGTTTGATCCTTACTGGGAGGAAAAAAAAAGGCTAAAATAGATATTTTAATAAAGGCTCTTCATAGAGGGTGAGGACTTTGAACACAAGACAACTATAAAATAGTGGGATTTTCTAGTTCTTAATTTAACAGGAAACACAATTCTCATCTTTAAAAAGTGTAAGAAAGCTCTGCAATTAATTCAGAAAACTGAAGAAGCACTTACAGTATCGCCTCTGTAACATAAGAAATTCGTGTTTACTGAAAGCAACTCTAATTCTGTTCTCAAGTGGATCAGTGTGGACATTGTCTTTATACCTAGTAGAGCGTACTCTGAGCAGGCAGAAGTGGCTGCCTTCTGGATTCCTGGATTCTCATTCCTGTTTAAAACACTGCATTTCCCAATAACTGTCAAATGACTTCCACCTCTATTTAGTAAACTGGCAGAAAAATGAGCCTCTAAACCCACAAGGGGAACTGAAAGCTTCGATGACTACAGGTCACCATGGGAGGTCATTTCCAGAGCTGTCTTTTTTTCTTTTGTACCATGCATGTCAGCAGGTTAGCGCTTTATTCATAGCCCTCTGAGCACCGATTTGTTACTGATGTCTGCAGCTCCAGAGGAAATACTTGTTTTTCCTCAATGAAAACAGGATATTTTGCAGGTGGGTTCTATAATACAGACACTGGCCTAATGGGAAGTCCATTAAAAGCAGAACAGGATTTCAGAAAGTTTATGTTTTCATAACTAGAGTTATACTGAGTATAAATTTGTGCCATAGCCAATGCAATCTATCCCTACAAACATTCATAGTAGTTTTCAATTTGCAGATTCCTGGCAGTCCTTAATCTTCATTAGATGTCCTTAAAACAGGAACCACTGAAAGCAAGTTGGCAATGACTTGCAGCTGTCATTTATGATTCCAGAGTATTGCTGGAGAACTTAAAGAGAACCAGAAAATTTATTTATACCAGTGTACTGTTCTAACCATTCCACTACAAGTGACTGCTTTGTAACACAGCATTTTAAATTCATTCATTTATAAATAAAACCACAAGCTACTCTTAAATTCACCAACTATCCAAATATTTCTACAAAAAAAAATATATATATACCATAAAAACACAATTATTTAACCTACAATGAAATATCAGGCAGAGCATTATCTGCCATTTAAAACTTAAACATCACTCCATGAAATGAAATGAATTGTACTGTCCCGAATTAATAAGGCTATTTGCTTGGTCTCCTCACAACAGAAATTTATCCACGCTCTGACATTATTGTGAGAGTATTTTCAACATTGCACGTACATACCTTCACAGACAAGGTGTTAGCTACGATTCCATCCACAATGCTTTCAGTAAATGGATCAAAGTGTTTGTCTGGTCTTCTCATGAATTCTGGCTTTAACCTGTATCCACTTTTGCCATTGTACTCATACATTCCCATGTTTATTTGCATAGACAAATCTAGGTATTAAAAATATTGATCAGAATTATTTTCTGGATAGATAACAATTTAGAAAAAGCAATAAAACAGTACTACTTATTCTAGTTTCAAATGAACTACGACAAGTACAACAAATACAAAAGCTATTTATGGTGCTATATCTATTAAAAGAACTCTCAGACTTGATTGCATCCACCCTCTTGGACTCTTTCCATTGGGGAATCACATCCACAACGCACCTTTCAAAGACTACTCAAAAGATAAAATTCAAATTTGAAAAGGAGTGTTAATGATTAGGTACTGAATACTTCAGTGTTGTACTAACTGCTCTGTTGTATCCAGACCAGCAGAATATTTAGTGTGCCAAACCCCTTTTAGAAACAGACACAGGACCCTGATACTTAGTTGAAATCTGCTCAGAAAAGTTTTCATTACTCTGTGGACTTCTGGACTGTGTGTAATTCCATGGAGCAGTAGCATGTGCATGGGCTCTGCTGGAAATGAAAAAGGGAATGATAACATGATACCATGGACAGGATATGTCCTGGGATCCAGTATCTGGAAATGTTCATATTTCTCAGAACAGATATATTCTTTGAAGGCACCACACCTATTTCAAAAGTGACTTGTGCATATAGGGGCCTAAATGTCTTTGTTTCTTTAATTCTTACTTCTAAAGTGGAATTTTCTTTCCACTTTTTTTTTTGCATACATCCCTTATGTCCTGATGTACTGAGATTTTTTGCAGGACTGGATAAAAATCACAGCTAACTCTTAAATGTTGCTTAATGGGAGCCACTTAGAAATGATGACAATATGGAGGCCACTATGTATACAGATTACACTAGCTACAGAACATTAATTACAACTATTTCTAGTTAAAGGATAAACTGCATTAAAAAGGTAAATTTACAGCCCTGTAGTTCAAACCACTGGACTCTTCTGATGCATGAAGCCTTTCTTACCTACCAGTCAGAAACTGTATCAGAGAAGTAGAAAAGTACAGATAACAAAATCAAGAGACAAGCACAACTTACCTACTGTTTGGAAGTTGAGAGCAACCATTTGGCAGCCAGCATTCCAAAAGACTTGTGGCATGTAGTTTGAAGAATCTACACGTGTTCCTTTTGGGTAAATTCGGCTTAGCTGCATTTTGTTGTATCTAAATGGTGGGCAGTTAAGATTTTATACATGTATCAAAAATGACTTTGCAGAGAGGTCACACAATTGCAATATTTAAATGCAAATGATCTTTACAGAAGGCATTAGGTTCCTAATTGGATTTCCGCAACCATAATAGCAGAGACCCACAATTTTGTAGATAATATAAATTAATGGGGTAATTAAAGGTGATGTTGCTGTAAAAATACTCAGAATAAACAAAGAAGTAGCACAGGTATATGCTTAAGAAAGACTGCATTCATAAAATTCCATTTATAATTATAGTTCCTAACTCAGAATTTTCCTAAGATTGCATTTTTAACTGTAAACAGTGAATCTTACTCTGGCAGGGAAAGAGGTTCTCAGTTAAAAAGTAGAAGTGTTTGCTCTTTTGGAATGAGCATTAGAATTGGCCTCTACATAAAGACAGAAATGATGACTTTGCACTTCTTATAGTTCAGTCTACAAATCTCAGAGATGAGAACATGCTGCAGGTTATCTGTGGAAATTGCTTTCCATTAATCTTCTTTAAGGCACTATTTTATCTTGGTCATTTTTTTCTTAACTGCAGCCAGGATGAGACATTGAGAAGCATCATAAGGTTTAAACAGATTCCTCCTTAGCTTTTCTTTAAAAGCTACAAGAGAAAAAGTAAACTAAACAGAAAAATAGAATTGGGTGGCAACAAAGTCAGTGCTCCTGGAACTAGGTGGGAAAGAAAACTCTCTTGCGTGACTTTACAAAAAGCAAGTCAGCCACATTTTGCCAGTTTGCTTACTGTAATTCAGACCACTTCACATATGATAAATTTATGAAAAAGAATACAAAATAATAGATCTTCAAGATATAGTTTGAGCCTATTCCCTGCAGTCCTAGTCCATAGTACAAGGACTCTTGCCAGCTTTTAAATTAGCACAACAGTCCAACCCAATTAAATCATCTATGAAGACAGTTAAGTCTACAAATCTCATTTGGTTTCCGTATTTTTCCAGCTCATATCTTCAAATTTCAATAAAGCCCTGTAATAGACCTCAGATATAGAAAATCTAGGAAAGCAGCTTTCTGAATGTCAAGGATACTCCACAAATTCCACAGGAGACTTGGTAAGTTGCTCGAGCCCTTTGGTTTCCACGAAGGAAGACATTTCAAAACTTTTGTTGCGTTCTGCAGTTTTGAAGGAGAGAGAAAAACAGCGACATATTAAAACATGAAATCATATGCAATATATGAACTAGTTTAGTTTCAGTCCTCTAACCAACTGTTCACCAGCTCACTTCACCTTAATCTCAAAGAATTTATATATGCAGTCGTTTGTGAACAGCAGTAAACTCACTCTGCATATACTGAAAGGCATCATCCAAACTCACACTAGCATTGCCCAAATGAAGGGCAATTGTACTGCCTGAGATACCCACTGTACTAGATGCTGGTAAAAGAAAGTCAGTGTATGTTAGAGATCTCTCTCATTTGTTTGCACCGTGTTCATACATTAGACAGGTCTTGCCCAAAGCTCACACAAGAGACAGAGGTATTACAGCAAATTTTGTTGGGAACAAAACCCTACCAGATGTCTGGACTCTTTGCAGGCAGATATAATGGCTCCGAGCCAATTTCAAGTTCTAATAGCTAATTGTCCATCCCAGATTAAACTAAGGAGTATGCTACTTGTGCCTGCAGGGCTTCTTGACACCTTCATGATGTCAGAGGAAACTCACATCTGTCTCAAACAATCATGGAAACACTGCTACCTAATCACGACTGAAGGCACAGTCCTGTGTCTCAGCAGGTCTTTAGACCTAATGATGGACTCTTCTGGAGCAACCATAACCTCTTTAATCTGGTCAAACTTTCCGACATGAAGTGATGTATTGCTCCTGCTAAGCATGTAACTCAGTGGTACTGAACATTCATTTGTGTATCATGTTACTCACTTTGCCTAATGTTTGCACAGCCTTTCAAAGTACCATGTGACATGTGCCGGAGCCTAAGTCAAGGCCCTTCAACCTTCAGTACTTTTTCTTTTAAATTTTATACAGAAGGTAAGGATTCCTGTAACATAACAGCTTCCCATTTCATCACAATCAGCTCTGCAGATTGTACAGAATGGGTAACAGCACTGAGAGATTACAGCTATTAAATATCTCAGCACTGCTCACCTTAAAAATGAGATAAACAGTCCATGTAGTGGAACACGAACTCTCTCCCCTAACCACCCTAATGAGAGCAAACATTGGAGAAAATGCTTGCCCTCATGCAATTCCTGAAGAAATCGTGACAGTGATCCAGGGATGGCCTGAAGGCCAGCATGGCCAGCTCCTTGAAGTCAAACCATGAAGCTGCAGGAGACTGATAAAACTGAACAAAAGCACTTGTCTTGCAGAGAGAAGGAGACGAGAAACAGGTGGGCATTTCCATTATAGGAAGTCAAAAAGGAAGCAGTGGCTCCAAAGAAATAACATGTCTGGGCCAAGGTGAGAAGAAAACGTACTGCCAGATACTAATCTGCAAACTAGATGGCTGCAGCTATTCTCACTGTATGTTGAAGAGCCAGAGGATGATTATATTGTGCTTTTTCAAAAATTATTCTCTATCTCTAGGGCAGCTGGACCTCATACTTTGTAGTGGCCCCTACTTCTAATTAGCAACCATCATGGTACTTCATGCTACTTCCATTATTTATAGCAGTATCTCCAAATGGTAGAAGATTCCTACCATTCTTTAGAGGCTACTTTCTTATCAGTCATTTTCCTTTCCAAAAGCAGGATCTTTTCCTCGCAAATTCAGTTCCAGACAGCTCATTCCCATCAACGCACTTATAGCACTGAGATTCTTCTTGCACCTCTCCTCACTAATGGGACGTTGTGTGCAATGTGCACATACAGTGCTAATGCAGACTATCACCTGTGTAAGAACAGGTCACTGTGCTGCTGCTGACTAAGTTTTTATGTCCCTGAATGTTCTGAGGCTTACTTTCTTAAAATTGAACTACGTGTTTCTCATGAATCATTTAGGAACGATCACTGATTCCTGTGAGCATACCATGAAAGGAAGCTCTCCTGCAGCTCCTAATAAACACTTTGCTTGTATCATCTGAGAAAAACATTTCAGCTGATGGCAACCAGACAAAAAAAAAAAAAAGAAAAAAAAAAAAAAGAAAAAGAAATCTTTCATTTCAATTGTCAAAAGAAATCTCATAAAGAACCACTGAAATACACAACTGGTGATTTTCTGTTTGCAGTGTTATTCTACTTCTTCATCTCATTGCTTCAGTAGCTACTTAAATACGGTCCTATCAGGAAGCAGCGACTAGATGTGTTCTATCTCCACAGTTAGTGCTCTAAACACCTAGCAGTATTTGCACACTATGATTTTTTTTTTTTTTTTTTTTTTAGTACAAACACCTGAAATATTAATGACTTAACATAATGAGTTCACAAAAACAAGGAAGACAATGTAAAAAATCTGCACATGAGCAGTTCTTCAGAAAAGACAAAACTTGGAAAGGCACAGACATGGGAACAGAAGAAATCTACATTCTCTAAAGAGAATTTTCTAACAGCAGATGAACTTGTCCTGCTACGATTCACATGGCTTCTTTTCCAGTAGGAGTATCTCCTTCCCACTGAGTACTCATAACTCTCATTAAAGCTAATGGATATTATAAATATCCAAGGAATGCTACTGTAGGGGACAAGCACAACTCCACATAGGATTGTGAACGCTTATGTGTATGTGTTTATACATAAATACACGTGAACAGTAGATGACTATTTCTATGCTTATTATTCAAAATGAGTAAATGTCAAATTGTATGTGCAGATATGGACTTAGGCATCAATTACATGTCCTCTGCTCAGGCCTCCACAAATCCAAAACAAATTAAAATGCTATATACTTCTTGAACTAAAAAGCTCAAAAGGCATATTGCAATCTGTCAAAACAAAGTGAAAAAGGGCAGGCAAACAATAGGGGGTTTTGCACCAAGAAAGGAAAAGATGCTGCACTGTTTACTGAGGATGCCAAAGACTGCATTCCTAGCAAGGCATTTCTGTAAATGCCAGCAGGGGATGAATTAATGGCTTTTTCTATACAATACACAGAGGTAGATAAGAGTGAATTTGTATATGAGGAAGGGCACACTCTCTGCTTACACAGAATCCTCCATTAAAGTAGCACAGAAAAAAACATTAAGCATTTGTTAAATCTGAAGGAATATTTATGATCAATTTTCTCAAGCTCACTAAGTTATTCTTCACCTATGGATAACAAAAACAACCTGATTAAACATTTTTTAATAAACAGCTAAACTGTTTTTGAAGTGGCAGCATAATTGACAAAGCCCAATACTTACACTAATGCATATTTCAAAATAAACATGGATTTAT
This sequence comes from Centrocercus urophasianus, assembly GCF_019232065.1. Classification (NCBI taxonomy): domain Eukaryota; kingdom Metazoa; phylum Chordata; class Aves; order Galliformes; family Phasianidae; genus Centrocercus; species Centrocercus urophasianus. The sequence goes on along the minus strand of NW_024884142.1, from coordinate 89,656,285 downwards.
GGTTGGACACCAAGGGTCCACATATCTAATTGAGAGGAACCCAAGCAAGCACTTCTCCAGACCTTTCTTCTGAACATTTCCTAGATAATTTTCAGTAAAAGATATCATTTATGCTTAGCTTACTTACTTTTCGATACCTCAAATGATTCAAATTTCACAGGCTGAATGTAGTTCACCAGGTTAGACATCTCTTCTGTGGCCATAGCCTCACTTCCAGCAGTACCCTAAGGACAGAGATGGGAAAATGCTAACATTCTGGCTGGTCAAAATCCATGATGGCCATCAAGGGTCAAAAAAACCAAAGCCCAGTTTTCTATCAACCATGAAAGAATCATCTTTCACTATTCTGTGTGATTCTGTGTGATCCCATCTTAGCGAACTCAATGCCTCACATGGGAGCTTCACATACTAATAAAGGAAAGATGTAATACAATGTAAACGTTTAATTAAAATGCAATTGTATTATTTCTTTCTACCTGGCATCCAGGAAAAAAACTGCATTACCTTTATATATGCATGGTGATATGCACACAGTGTTAATCACGCTTACCTGTACTGCTGAATAAATAAAAAACCTAGCTCTACATTTTCAACATCCAATTTTATTTCCAGTGGTGCCAAATGCACCACAAACAGTTGCCTCAGATCATCTGTAGTGTTATCAAATCTTACTTTTCAATAAATTGAAATATTAATAAACAAAATAAAGATACGGTTCCAAACCCATTGACAACCAACTTCATAAAGTGATTGCCAGTGTTCTGCCTTCCTTTTCCCAGTAGATGGCAGCCCCACTCTTGGTAACACAGCCAACCCAGAACTGCTGGAATCGATCCATCACCATAAAACAAATCTGTGCCCTTACTTCATCCATCGATGACTTTTTACAATCATCATCGTAGTCATCATCATCATCGCTCTCAATCTCTGCTTCTCCTGAAATGTTTTTAGCAGAAGACAATTACTGGTTGAAGCAATAGCTATAAATATCAGGGATAAATCTGTGAAAGATGCACACTGCTTAAAAGAGAAGACGTTATACATGTGCTATTTGTCACAGCACAAATCAAACTGTTTAGAGGGATTCATCCTTCCTTATCATTGGTAAGTTCCTACTGTCTAATCAAACAAAGATTCTTGCTTTTCAGCTGCTGGACACTTACTATTTGGAAATCACAGGACAGGTTTCAGCACCAAAAAAAAGCATCACGGCGTGTGCATAGTGTGCAGGTATAGTATTACAAACTACTCTGACGAGCTGTTCCCATGCTTGGGTCACAGCTCTGTGCTTTAGGATCTCTCTGCTACAGGATCCCAGCGTCACCTTCAGTGAATGCTTTTGTCCCTCTGGCAAAGCACACACATCACAGCATTCACAGGGTGAAGAAATCATGCATAAAAACTGACATTCACATGCTGCAGTAACGAGGGCTGCTCAGAGAAATGCATCTGTTCTGAAGATATCACAGTGTGTGCACCCAGGTAGCACAGCTAGCAGGAGTCTGCTCACACTTCCCTCCCCTGATACACCGTTGGTGCGTCTGACTGCTTGGACTCATTGCTCAGCTGCACCGGCTGAGGGCAGTGCAAATCGAGTAATGTGATGAAGATGCATAAAGATCATCCTTCCCCTGAAAGCACACTGACAGAGCAAATGAAACATTTTTTAAGACTTGTTCCCAATTGCAATGTACTAACAAATTCCTAGAGGTAAGACATAGATTCATTATTTTTAACGAATGAATATCCTTCCCTCCCCAATGTTTTGATTTGGTTGCGTTGGAAATCAACCCATCTTTCTCTTAGGTAACTCCTCCTGTGTATTTGGCAGTCACAAGGTATACACCATGTACCTTTAGAAGACTCTGGAAAAGCAGGTTTAACTTCTACTGCAGTCACCTGTCCACACCGTTGAGATCGACAACACTTCTTTAAAGGTTTCATTCCACAAACCTTTCAGCTTTCTTCAGCAGTTGCAATTATTTTGGCAGCACAAAAATCTTAACCACTGTGCAGCATTCCCCAACTCTCCAGAGAACGGTATTTCAGTTTCTACTGTCACTGCAGGGTCTAATCCAAAGCCCACCGAATCTAGAAATTCCTCTCTGTTCCAAGAGGCCTTGAATCATGTCTAGGGAGGCCACGTACATCACATACGATTTAAATAATGAGTGTGCCTTTCACAATGAAATGATGACTACCCAGGCTGCAGATGCAGATGTTGAAATGTCATGCTGTTATTCATGAACACATTTCTTCCTGAACATTTCATTGAAGAAAATAACATGATTGCTCAACAGGCTCAAGGGACAGTTCAGGGAACCTCAGTGTACCACAAAGAGCTAGCCATGTTCTCACAGGATTTACAGGGACAATCTTTGGGTGGGAAGCTCTCAATCAATTCATCTGGACTGGCAAAATAATACTCCCCATAGTCTACAAGGGGGACATAGGCAGATTTCAGCCAACTTGCACTGCTGAGATACCAGCTTGTTCTTGCTGGAAGTGTTCAGGGAGGGAACACAGTATTCTTTTATTAAAAAATATTTAACAGGAAAACTCCCAAGGAGATCAGATCTCTTTTTCAAGTTATTCATCAGACTGCAAATCCAGCACAAATAATATACAGGATTGCAAGCACAGAACTAGGAGTTTTTGAAACTATGACTATGCCCACATTGACTTTCCCTCACATGCATGGTTCTGTCCTCAGACCAAAGCTTCTTTTCGCTGTTAAACTGCTGGGACACAAACTCTGAGCAAGCCTTGATCAGACAGAGAAGATGTCTGTGCTACAGATGCCTCTATGCTCACCTTCCCACACAGTTGGTGAGATTTCTTCCATGCCATCACTTCTAGTCATAAAAGTACATGTGCTGGCATATGCAGTATGACCCAGTAAGTGTGTGTGTGTGCGTGCACGCAGGGGACAACTAGATGGGATTCCAAACAGCAGCACAGGACATCCCTATGCAAAGTGTAACACAGTTACAGAGAGAGTTCCTGCTGCAAAAGCTTGCTGTACAAGTATAAGACAAGAGCCAGCCTATGGACAAGGGCAGAGAGAAGAATATCAGGAAATAAAAAGATCATACTCCTATCACACACAAAGCCCAATGACTTTCAACAGCTCCAAGAACTACACAGCAAACTTCTCAGTGGAGTAACAGTACTAGTTTCAAGGATATTTTCACTACTAAGAGGGGCAGAGTTGTGAAGGCATAAGAGCACTCAGTGGACAATGCAACAAGCAGCCAAAGGAGGCTGAATCCCTACTGATGAATAGATGAGGTCGATGCTGTAATACTGAATAGAAGATGATCGGGAGAGGAGAGCTGGGAATGACAAGCCAAATCATTGTTACTAAGGGCAGGGAATCAAAGAACTAAAGAATATTTAATCCCACCACGACTCAGCAGTTTGACAGACAAAATTGACAGATATTGAGAACTTAATAAAATGCAATATGTTGCTTGGAAAATTCAGGAGAATTTGCTAATTTACTTCGTCAGAGCCCTTTAAAAGAACAGTCAAAATGGATTGTAAGTGTGATATCTACTGATGCTGCTTGATAACTCCGTGAATTGGATTTATGGTGTTCAAGCAGCTACCAACACCTTGTGGAGGAAATCACCTCTCATTATTTGCAAAAGCTGTACATAAGCATTAACCATTTTTGAAAAGGAAAAGTAAACTTTACTCAGATGCCAGAACATTTTACTATATAGCAATGGGTCACTGCCTCAATGGCTTGCAGCAGCAGTGCATTTATCAAGCCATCAAAGTATTTATGAAAACTAAGTATTAAACTTCTTACTCAGTTTTCCAGTTAGTCACACAGAAACCAGGGAGATGATTCTATTTTCTCTCTGTCTTCCTGTGACTTCCTTACAGCAGCCACTACTTAGAGAAAAATTTGATTTTGTTACGGGGAGTTCACCAATTTGCTCCAAAATGTACATACTATTCAATTAACAAGTTTTGGTTTCCTGAAGCAAAGGCCTGCAACATACAGACATATTCAGCAGAACTGACACTTTCTTTTGGCAGTGTGATCTAACTACTTACACTTATTTGAAAATTGCACCTGTTTGCTTGTTTATGTAACCAGGATCTAAGACTCTTATTTACCAAAATGACATTTACGCAAGTGTTATCTCAGAAATTCCTTTTCTGCTTTGCCAGCATTGCTGTATCTATGGGGCCAGCTTTAGAGATGTAAGCTTTTTCCACTTACTGATGTTACACCCTACTGAAGTTAGTTTTTACAACTGTCTTGAACAATTTGTGAACCATTCTGCAAAACTCCTGTTTTAGAGCTGTTTTTTAATCATTGCTACCATATCATCATCACTGAGTTTTCATACAGTATGTTTTATAAACTTATCACAAAATTGACTTATTTGGTCTTAATTTAAACCTGAGCTCAAACAATGTAAGGCACAGATAAATCAGCTATTAACTGACATATGAATCTCTGTATTTTTTGCACTGCATGAAAATACTCATTTAAAATCTCGTGAAGGCCAGATCAGCACAACTTTCCCCTGTAAATCATCAGTAATGTGGGGCAGAGTAGTGGAGGAATAAGAGTGCCCAGTGGACAACACAACAAGCAGCCAAAGGAGGCTGAATCCCAGCTGATAAGCAGAAGAAGTTGACACTATAATACTGAATAGAAGATGATCAAGAGAGAGATGGGAAGGTTAGGCTGGACAGGGCTGTGAGCAACACGATCTAGCTGCAGATGTCCCCATTCGCTGCTGGGGAGCTAGATGAGATGCCTTTTAAAGGTTCCTTCCAACTGAAAAGATTTTATGGTTCTCTAATCTACAGAAGTGCTCAGTGCTCATAGTTGTAGCTGAGATCTCCAGAAATCTCTGCACTCTGAATACTTCTCAATTTAGCATAGTCTTAAAAAGCAAATCCTGGATGTTCCTTGTCAGTTGCCTCCGAATTGTTCTTAAGCCTCTCAGACTCTGCTCTTCTTCGATAAAATTAGATTAATACTATCTCACTCCCCACAGGTATTGTTAATATAAATCCACTGTTGTTTGTCAAGTGCTCATACGCAGCATGGATATCCCCACAGAAATACACTGCAAGGTGAAGATGCTAGATCTGGAATAGCGTATGAATGACAGAGTGAAAAAATATTGACTTATTGTCATTTTCCAAAAGAGGCATAGGAGAAACAATGGCTGTCAAGGATTACAAGTATACATTTGCCCATTCACAGATGAATCAAATGACCACATTAATTTTGCCATCTCGGTTCTTGCATTTTCTAGGTGTTCACCTTTGAAATCTATAAGGAACACCATTTGTTACATAAGTAATACAGACATAATATTCACAACTGATTTTTAAAATTACAAACTCTGCTGTGGGACTTATTCCTCTGTCTTTCCCTAACCATCAACACCCAAGATTCACAGCCCGAGCCTTTTCCTGGGAGGTTCCTGAAGTACCAAGCTGTTACCTTCCATGCATATCGGATAGAGAAAAAACCAGAGCAAACCAGTTCCCCTCAGGTTTTGAGGAGAAAGAGGTTGGCATATGCTTGCTAATTTTTCTGCTGCTTCTGGTTTGTCTAGAGCGAACCATGAAAACAGAAGTAAATCATTCCTGACACCATGATGAATCTTCTGAAATTTAAGCTCTAATCCAAAGCATGACCTTTTTAAAGTTTCTTAACACAATGGCTGAAAACTCATTCTGTCTTTGCTTTTAATAGGATAAACAATGTTATCCACAAATACAACAGGATTGTTGTTGTTGTTTTGTTTTTAATTGAGCTCGAGGCAAACTGCCAGCATGAAGACTTTCAGCTCGATTAATCAGAATTTGAAAAAAGTTATAAACAAGAGGGTAAAAAAATTGATGGCAAATGACATGAAGTATATATTCTAGAAGAGCTTTCAATCCACATTTAAAGTATTCCACTATTAGGGCATAAACACTTTATTTATTTATTTATTTTGCTTTTAGCAATTTACAATTTCAGTCCTATGAAGAAGGAGAAACTGTGGTCCTGGGAACAGACACCAGGTTGGGAATTGGGATACACACATCTTATTGCTTGTCCTGCTGATGATCCGTTCCCATCATGTAGCACAAATCTTTTTTCCCTGCACTTTTATTTTTCTGTTCTAGCTAGACTTTAGGCTTTTCAGAGCACATCTTACCATATTTTTTTGTATATTAATACTTACAGTGGTCCCCTGCATATACCCTAAGCATTATTAGTATATATGCAATGAATTATAGTTGGTATATGGAGTTAGTAGCTTGTTCTATTTCCTAAATAGTCCAGGTAAACGTTAGTGTACTTCACTGATTTTTAGGTCACACTATAAGTGATCCCTCAGCCTTGAGACCTCTGAAGACTCCTAGAGTAATGAGACTTGGTGTTGCTTCCTGTTGAGCAAAACCTATCCCGGTGCACCTTTACCCTACTAGAGCAATGTTAATGGCTTGAAAATCACAGTTTTAATTAAGTATTTGTGTTTTAGTGAGAAGCACATTTGTAGATTCCATTCATACCTGCTCCTGGGGAGGAAGGCTCAAACATACTAGATGTATCACTGCAAGTGTTGGAAGCTTGCTCTGCGAGCTTCTTCTTGGCATTTCCATCTGCAGACTTATGTGACTTCTTTTTATTTTTCACCAGAATTTTGTACATTAAATCCATAGGGCTTGGAAGAGGAACCCCAGGTTCAAGCTTTCAGAAAAGAAAGAGAAATCTTTTACCACAAAACAACAAACAAGCTTACAGCAATTTCTTAAGACCTACATGGTGCATAATTTTGTAACCTCTATGAACCCTGGTAAAATGCAACCACTTGAACAACAGGTAATCTTCATTAAGTAAAACAGGGCTACAGAAGGCATATAAGAGAAGAAAAATACCTTATGAAATGTCTATAGTAATAACTTCGGTAAGTTCAAATGTGAAAGCAAACATTATAAATCAGTGGCTATAAGAATCAATTGCAATTAGAGGATTACAAAGCAGTATATCAAAACAACTTTTGGATCAGAAATGATATGACTACGTCACCAACATCACAAATTGTTTAAAGCCCTCTTTTAGACTCTGTCTTGGAAGGCTGCATATAAAGAATGACATTGGACTGAACAAAGTAGAAATTCACAAGATATCTATGATCATATAAATACCAAACCATATTACCGGGTATTTTTCCAATGGATCCATAAGCAATGCATCTCCAAATATTAATCTGCAGTACTCTGCCATTTTTGCCTGTTGTTTAGGGCTAAAGGGGAGAAAAGAAAGAAAGAAATGAGTCCTACTAATGCTACAGACTGAAAGCAGCAGTAATGGAATACCTAATATCCCTAAACAAGATACAATTTCCTGATTCAATCACTGTGAATTGTTCACAGAGACATAGATATATCATGCAATTATTCTGATTCTTTTGATAAAGCTCATCAAAAGGATGACACATGAAGTCACTAGGCACTTGAATAATGGTATAACTGAACTTCGGAGTTGTATTTTACCCACGCACTTAGGAGAAAAAAAAATGAGGATGTCAGTTATCACCTTTGGGGAAATAACTTGCATGAATTTGCCTCTTTCAGACAACATTTTATTCAAAGGTTGCATATTTTCCTCCTTGTGTTACTTTACACACATGCCAGGCATTCTTCTCACACCCCTCCTTCCATTTGGATTTTTTTATTTCTCATCATACCTGACCTAAGGCATCAAAACCCTAACAGTTACACACAGAGCAGCCTCCTCTGCCAGCGTCCCAAACTTGTCATCTTACAAGGTCGTGCCCTTGAGTCTCCAGGGCACAACTGCAAGAAAAATAGGGAGAAGACGTTACTTGAGTTTCAAAAGCAGCAAAAATGCATCAGTTAAAGGTACTGATAGAGGAGCAGCTAGCTTCACTGCAGATTTCATCTCAGCAGCCCACATTCCCAACCTATTTGTTTCAGCCTATGTGAGATGAGTGCTTTGGGTGCTGTGCCTGTAGCATGACAGTCTTTCCTGCTCAAGCCCTGCTCCCAGAAGCAGCTTTGCAATGCTCTCCCCCAGGTGGTGCTGGCCCACTCGCAGACCTCATGGGTGAGGTTGGCACCAGCAGCTTGTGCTGCTCCCGCCTCCTGCTGCATCCTCACTGGCAGAAGTCATAGCATAGATGTAATTAGTCCTAATGTTAAGAGGCATTATGTCAATTTGGAGAATTGCTGTAGTAAGTGCTGGTGTAACTGCATTTTAAATTAAATACTGCATGCCTGTAATGCATACATAGCTGGGACCAATATAAATACACCAGGTGGAACTGCCAATGATTACTTTTGCTTGTTTTTTGGGTCAACAGTCAGATTCTTTATTTCCTTATTTTCAAATCAGATCTGGTGTTGAATTTTACCATGATAAATTACTTTAGTGGTTGTCTTGATGTCCTCTAGAAATAAACTCGATCTCAGCAAGTTTTACTCACAATCAATTTTCCCAAAGTGCAACACAATAATGAAATTGCTGCGTATCACAGTGATAGGAGTTCTGGGATTGAGGATAGGTTACATCGCTTAGAAATATTACCCAAATCATCTTAACATACAGTGCAGTGCTAAAATCATTCTCTAATTTTAGACAACTGTGCATGTTCGTTATATACGTCTAACAAAGTCTGGAACATCTGAGCTTAGGTTTCTTCCAAAATTTTCATTTTTGATACTCTCTGGAGAAGTTTTGATTAAAGTTTGTTTAATACAACTTCCTCAATTATTATTAATTATGAACCACATACTATGGAAGATACACAGATGATATAAGCATGTATGTTATGTTACCATGGAGCTATTTTTCATGACAAAGTAGAACAGAATATGTATGAAAAAAGTAGTGTTCATTTTCTCTTGCAAACTAGGAATACAGCGACTTCAGTGTCTATTTTGCCATTAGCCACCAACTGAGCACTTGGCAATGGAGCTCTTCCTGAGTTCAGCAGGGCTAAACCAGAGCTGAGATAAAGGGTGGGTGGCATTTGAATCAGAAAATGTAATTTCCCCGAGATCAGCATGCTGGCTGTCCCTTGAAGCAGATACAGGGTGAACTGGCCATTAGCTCAGTCATTTACAAAACATACCGAGAGTAGGTTTTAAATTATTCCACCAAGCTATAGAAGTGCTGCACGCAATTTAAATCACTACAGTATTTCATTAATTTCTTTTACTTGCAGCCAATTCTGCAAAAACGCTAAGAGCCACTTTTAGTTGAGGATGGAAAATTAAGATGAAGACAGGCAAGGCAGTGAAACTAAGAACCCACAAAGGAGATGGTGACGGGAGGAATAGATCAGGCAGTGACAATGCTTTAGCTATTTCTAACTGCCAGCTACCAAGAAAAATAAAGGCACCACATTCTGTTCCAGTAAGAAAGCAGACTGAGTATTTTGCTACAGCTAGCGCCTACAAAGGGTCTATGGGGATTATTCCAATCATCCCCACAAGTATGTCCTGTGAATACACCCATGGTCTTAGGACCCAGAAAGTCCAAGGAACATTTCCTTGAATCACAAGAGCACAGTAATTAAAGTCTTACAAATTAGATGTGAGTTGTGACACCAGCATTTCTGAATGGCACACTGACTCCAAAAAAGAACTTCTGATAAGAAATAGAAAAAGGATGCACAACTCTTATCTAATAACTTTCATATAAAACAGCTAGAACAAATTCAGAACAAATTCTTCTGTCATTCCAGGTTTAATTACACATGGTTACATCATAGAGCAAATAGTGAGGACTTCCATTTTTGCAAAAGAGAAAAATTCTATGCAGCACTTTTTGGTTTAGCACATAAATTCCAATGTAATCATTTTGCAGAGGGGAAAAAAGGAAGAAAAGGAAAAATAAGAACAGTTGTTAATAATATAGAAATACATAAAAAATAATAATATAAAAATAATAAATCACAAATATAAAGTCTTGCAATACTAGACAATGTCAAAGAACAAAAATCTTGACATAACAGAATTACTTTTTCTTGTCAGCTGGACCATATGAACTGTTATTTTTAAAAGCCCCCAAGAAAGAACTTGATAAATTTAGGAGACAAGAATTATGTAGGAGTTCAGTATTTAAACAAGTGGTACCTTCTATGATACCCACAAACACATACTTCATTTTAAGTGAGAGAGAGAGATCATTAGCAATACTATTACTATTAAAGTGCTTTACAAGTTGGAGTATTTGTTTCCTTTTATTTTATTTTCTTTTCAAAATTATGAACCAGAGCAACCAACTTTTCTACATCAATGTATTTTCTCATCTGTGTTGTTAACAACAGCAAGTCATCTAATTCCAGTGGGAAAAAAAAAACGTCCGTATCTATTGTTATTGGAAATTCTCCTAGGGTTCATTTAACGTAATGAAAATTGATTGCCTCAAAACAACTCTATCTGCTGGATGAATTCCACTTGTGTGGATACGGATGGTTACCACATGGAATGTATACATGTGCCCTTAGAATGTGGCAGGGCAAGGGAAGAGAAAGTGGTAACGTGACACCTGGAGATATGGAAGTACAGGGAATCTGAAGAAATATTTTCATTAACTTTATTGCATTGCTTGTATTTTATTTTACTGTCTTGGTGCTATGCCATTTATGAAGGTCATTCACAGAGGCTCTCTGATACTACCACACAACTACTCCTAACGTATTATCGTTCTGCAGAGGTCCTTATTCTGCATAAAGCAAACAAAGACACAGATCCTTCCCAAAAGAGTTTAAAATAATTTGAAGTGTTGGAAGAAAAAGTGATAATAATTCCATTAATGTTTGAAGAAACAATTCCATCAAGAAATCAGCTGTATGAATAACTGTAATTAAATTTAATCTTGGAAGAAATCTACGGATATTGCTCAAGGATCACTTAACCTTTTTGCTATGTCATCAGTGCATTTCTAATTATAGGTTGTCTGCTTTCAGATTTGCAGATACCTTATCTTCTTGTAAGCTCAGCTTTAAACATCAAGGTCTTCTTGAGGTCTTTTAAGAATTTTCAGGTCAGTTTTCTGTTTTTTGAGAGAAGCATGTCTTTTCTTCTTACGGTCTTTTTCAGTATCCACATTTAGATTTTAATAAAAATGATGGTATGCATAACATTGTATATAATCTAAATTCTACAACTTACTTATTTTTCTAAACTTTTCATTGCATAAAAATAAAAGAACGAATACACAGAGTAAAGGAAATCAAAGTTATTTACATGCTACGTGTTTGAGAGGAATCCTACAACAAAATCCGAAAGAAAGCAAAACTAGATGACTAACACTATGTGCTAACAAACAAACAATTTATTTCTTAGGTGAACAAAAAGTGTTAAAAATACCCTCGTAAACAGAAACCCGGGGAAGAAAAACTGCATTGTAAGTCCAGTGGTGATGAATCCTGTCATATGTATGCTGCTGATATATAACTCACTTAACTCTGATAACTGCAATGCCTAACAGCCATGCATAAAAATCACAGGGTAAACCATACTTCTGCTTAAACCAATGCCAACATTTCCATCCATTTGTAGGGGACCAGCATTTCACTCATGCACACTGACTGACTCTTGCAACTTGACAATCAGAAGAGAAAATTTGGTCACCCCAAAGTAAGAATTGATGTCATTAAGACTTGTTTTGACAGTTCTACAGAACCACTTAGCAGTGTTTGTTAATACTCACAAACTCAATTTTAAGATCTAGGAGAAAAACAACATTCCAAGTAAAGGAAAAGACAAAGGGAGCATTCCATGGAATTAGATGAAGGTTTCTTTGAGTGGCATGACTAATTGCAGATTTCAGTAGAAACCAGTGAAGAAATGAAGGGATAATTGTAGCAGTCAGTAAAATAACTAGAAATTATTTTCAGCCAAAGCAAAATTAGAACTCACACACACTAAGTTTGATGATTTACTGCAGCAAAAGATCACAAACAACAGTAAAGCTCAAAAAGAGAAAATATTTTAAATTGATTTCTTAGACTTCCTTTGCTAAAAATGTATGTAATAGAAATAAATAAGAAAATAAAAAAACAGAAAACATTGAGATAATTCATTCTTTTATGACTGGAGTTTTCTGAAGAGGAAGATACAGTGCTTTCTGTGGGGCAGAATTCTTAAGATTGAAGTAATGCAGCAGTAATTCTGGTACCTCTGATACGTTCACGCAGCGTCACCACACCTTTGACTCTGATGAAGTTTCATCATACAGCTTTGTGCACATACCTCACATCTGAGCCAAGTTTGTCTTACTCAATTATTTACTATATTTTCTTAACATACAACAAGCCACTCTGGAAGATTTAAGTCTTAATGACTTTAGAAGAAGAAAAACATAACTGTTCCGGTTAAGATAAATTAGAAGTACCTTCTCCAAATATACGTTTTAGTAGAAAGAGAAGAATGAATACAAAATGAAATGGATTTAAGAATGATGGTTGAGAACTTTCCTAAAGACAAGAAGCTGCATTTAGAAGTACTGTGAAAAGCACTGTGAATTAAAACCTACTGCAGTATGTGAGTACAAAAGCCTTGGAAGTGATACAACCAACCCAAAAAGAAGAGTGTGGGGACTGATTGGAGAAAGAAAATAACACAGCAAGTGAGTGGTCTTTTTGAGGAAGACAGAACCAACTGAGCAGGATTTAACAGTTAGGTAGATTTTTTAAATAACCACACTGTCTTATAAACCACACAATGCAAGCATGTGTTTGTCAACAAAACATAGCTTAAGTTTATTCTGAAAGGTTATATGATCATAGAATGGCTTGGGTTGGAAGGGACCTCAAGGATCAAGTTCCAACCACCTACCACAGCACCTCAACACCCTTTCAGAGAAAAATTTCCCCCACATGTAATCTGAATCTTTCCTTCTTCAGCTTAAAAACATTCCCCCTTGTTCTATCACTATCTACCCATGTAAAAAAGTGGATCGTATGGTATTATATGGTAAACGTGTTGTGAAGGTAAGGGCATTGTATGGAAGCTCTGATATTTAAAATTTTTCTACCTAAGCTATTTTTGATCAGCATTGTCACTCTGTTCTTAAACACATTCATTTATAGCTTCCTCTACCAGTTTCTTTTAAAAAGAACGCTCTTCCTAAAACAGTGGAAAAGCCAGCTAGCCCTCACCTTTTTCCTTTTTGAAGAAAAAAGTGCCAACACCTTTTCTAGTTTGTATTAAATCCCCAAAGATTACTTTTTCTTTTAAATGAAAGAAATGTTTCTCAACCCAAATTGGCTCCAGAAGTGCTGAAAATGTTTTCACAGTAGAAAACGAAAGGGAGCAAGACAAGTGAAGCTAAGGCACATGATATGTGCCAATGTCATTTCATTTTTAAATGTGGTGTCTATACACAAAATCAAACAAAAGATCATGTGAAACATAAAAATGAAAACCAGATCTAAGTTAGTAATAACAACATAGGTAACAGGGACAAATTCATAAGTGTTCTCACATTTTTTTTTTTTGCTTCTCTTCTGCAGTAAAACATGCATCATTTGCAATTAAAACAAGCAAAGCTCCCTGAAGAGAAAACAGCTTATGCAAATAGATATTTTCTTTTTTTTTTTTTTTTAGAAAGTGAAGAATTCCTAGCTTTACATGCCCCCTATTTTGCAATCCTAGCTAGGCTAGGCCTAGTCCCGGTAGGGAACCAGTTCTGGTAAAGGCCAATTCTGATCTTTATTTCTAACATGAGAAACAGACCAAATACTGTGCATAGAATATGTTTGTAGTGCAGAACAGGGTCACAAGCAGGTGAAACATTGCTTCTTTTTCTTTGGTGAAGTACCACTTCATTTCAGTAGGGCATACTGAGCCTATAAAATTAACAAAATTTGACTCTTAATTATTTAAGCTTTCTCTGTCCATCTAAAGAATCTAAATATTCTAATTCAGGAAGGTTTTTAATAACATACCCAAATCATTCTGATAATTTTAGCTACTTAAATTGATGCAACCTTTTAGTTTGGATAAGAGCTGTTGATCACATCAGATAATAAACCTGCCTCAACTTCATTCACAATCCTGTGTTTAGTTACAAAAATATAACACCATACAGGGAAACAGGGTAATTACTTACGAATCCACATGATTTTCAAAGGAAAGGAGGATTGGAAAGGGCGATGTCTTAAATGCACACTCAGCAATAGCTTCTATTACTTCCTAAAGAATCAAAATACACACAGTTACAAACTCATGTCTCCATAGAAACAAGTATTTTGGTATTTGAAAACAGATAAACCCAACAGAAATTGTATCTAAACTACCTAAAATCATACTCAGATCTTCTATCCTAAACATCCTTGAAAGCTATACATGAGCTTTCTGCAGCAACCAATTTTTTCTGCCTGAACTGTAACCACATCTCCAAAATGTCTGATGAATCTCCTGCATGATGCTTCTCCAGAGAAAACCTATGTCTGCCTAAATCAGAAGTTCAGATGTAAAACTTGGTCTTTGCACAGTGTTGTTCCACGCCTGAAGCTATATTTTTCATGAATTTTGCATAATAATAATGACACTGACAAACTCTTATCTTCTACAAAGTTATCTCATATCACACTCATATAATCAACACAAGCAGATACCCTTAAAATCCTTAGTGACTGACTAACAAGTTTTAGTTCTCTGTTATTTTTGATGAGAGAAACCTCTCCAGAGCAAAAGAAAGGAGAAAGTGACTCAATTATAACAACATAGTATTAATCACAAAGGGCTCAGAAATTTAAAGTTATGTAGAAGTGTCATTTTGCTTTTGCTAGAAAGTAACAACTGTAAATATAGTAGCTTAATCATTTGGTGATACTAACTTTAGTGAGGTACATGATACAGCGATGCACTCAGCATTAGAAATGATTCCCAATTTCCTATTGGAATATTGATCTTTTTTTCATGACAACTTATTAAGTACTGAAGGTTTTACTGTTCTCTCTGTCAACTTCTGGAGTTTGAAAGATCTCATAAGCCTGTTCCACCCCCTATCATAATAATGACTTAAAATTTTAAGATTTATTTATTTCAAACTAGCACTCCATAGGGATTCCTTTTATTCACTTTCCGTACTTGAAAATGCCAGATTCAAAAGTGTAAAAGAAATGCACTTCCTAACATGAAAGCATGATTTCTGGTCCATTCCTTCCGATTCTGGGCTGAAAGTAACGCATACACCATCTCAAGATCTGCTGATATAAGCTATGCTATGTCCACAATTTACAGCCTTTACGAGAGGCATGAACTGTCACAGCATGTCTTACAAGATGAGAAAGCAGCTTCTTCAGCACACTCCAACAGGTGATGAATGACTCCATTTAATAAACTGCAACCATCCAATATATGAATGCCTCACATATCACTAACAATTCACATGCTTCAACTAAGTCTTTAAAGAAAGCAGAAAGGCAAAGTATTTACTGAGGGAACAATAAGTGGTGCAGAAGGCTGCATGAAAGCAGGTAGGAAGCTGCAGTTTCGCAGTAGTGATTCTCCCATGGGCAAACAACATACAACAGAGTGACTCTTGCTGCACGCGCTTTCCAGCACCAGCAAATCACTAAATGCTGATGCCACCTTACATTGGTTGTAATGTGGGACTCTCAAGACCATCTCTGGCAGTTTTGCCATTGCAAGAGAACAGCAAGACTGAGAATAGGATTACAAATATTAAGTCATCTCATCTAAATGCTTTCTACCCACATCACTGGTGTTGGCTTGGTCTCCACCCACTTACATCCTACCCCCTTTGCTTACAGAGCATGACCCAGGGCTTAAGACTGGAGACTGGGTATGAAAGCACTGCTGAGAGCAGTCCTGAGGGAGGCCTTTCAGGCTCTTATGCACTGCTTTAGCTGCAAATAAATCCATGAAGATCCACGAAGACACTTTCAACTGCATTCTCAGCTGCAAAAAGGGATAAAATTCAGCACATACGGAGAAGAATAGCCTAAAAGAGTAAAAACCAGGATGACATTGATGAAATTTGTGGATAAAAACCTCAGATACAGGGTCTGTGGCGTAACAGTGATTCAGTCTCACAATGCCTTCAAATGTAAATGCAAGTTCTCTATGGTCAGAAAAGAACAAAATGGTAAGTGCCACATTTTACTTCTGCTGCAGAATGACTCACCTGAAACAGGTCCCCAAGGTATTTACAAGTACACAGATTCCTGTTTATGGCATGAAAAATATTGGTTCCCTATAAGATCACAACCTTGCAGCAGCTTGCAGTCTGCTGCTGAGAAAAATCTTCTAAATGTCATGAAGCAAGGCAAAAAGCAAACGAACAGAAAAAAAAATCTACTAAAACCTCAGAACAAAAACTCCAGCAACATAGGAATGGGCAGCACATACTGCTTCTTTCTTTGCGCTTCAGAAAGTCTATGTGAGGCAGTGAAAGGCGAGACAGTGAATGTCTGAGACACTGTGTGCTGCAGTCACGCCAAAAGCATGAACTGACAAATGATTTAATATTCGAGACCCAGTAATCACTCTGAATTGATTCATGTACTTCTGACACATTATTTCACTATCATTTTGCTCCTCTTAATCCAAGCAGCATACGTTGAGTGTTGAAAAGAAAAACAGCAGTCAATACATTTTTACAATTTCTGTGTGGAGAAAAATATTTGCCCTGAACTGACACACAAAATAAACTTGATTTGGTTTAAAACCATTTCCACGCTTCTCCTGCAAAAACAATGCTTAGAGTTGAACTTCTAAGCTACCAGGATGGCCACCACCAGGGCGATTCTCATTCCTACCAACCCTCCTTTTAAGAATCAGGTTAATTTTGTTTTAAATTCCAACTCATGGCCAAAGAAGTTGAGAGCTATCTCCCCTAACCAAAGGACTTTCAGCAATCAAACTCTGTGCATATAAACATAAATGGTTTTCATCAGTTTCAGGAGAAAGTTAATACCGAAAGTGAAAGAAGGTTGTGTTTTACATTTTCCTGCGATTAATTCAATCAGTGGAGAGTTAGAGAAAACAAATTGACAAAAAATAAGGAATGTTCTGGTGTTGAGTGAAATTTGGTGTTTTGTCTGTGTGGTAGTACTGTTATTTTTTTCCTCAAGGAAGGAAATATAAGATAGAAGAAAAAACAACAGCAACTCATGCTTCAGATGTGGGAGACATTCTTCAAATTTGTAATTTGCAGAAAAACCACATCTATCGCCTTGCAATATAACCAAATTCAGAAATTGACATTTTTCCACATCTTCTTGCACACCGGTAAGTCTAGAAATATATTTCCATAGCGAGTTAGTGTCTCAGATGAACAAGAATTACTTCTTCACTCTTCAAAAATGGTATCTCGAGGTATCGTTACAAACTACGCTGACTACCAATATTAACACTATGGCAAAATATCTCTATCGCATTCCTAGAACACTTCAGATCAAAAACATCTTTGACAGTAGCAACCAGGTAACAATTTAATGTTATTGCTAAGGTAGTGCTTTTACCTTTTATTACAGAAAAGGGAAATGGAAGATGAAATTCAGAAATACAGGTTTGAATGGCATTAATATCTCCTCACGTTCTCCAAAGCTACTAATTTTTCTCCTCTTGTACTTCAGATCTGATCCCCAGTATCAGGGACAAGCGTAACCACCAAAAATCTCTTCCCCTACAAGGTTCACCTCTTCCAATGCTTCCACACATACTCTGAAATCTCCACTTAAAACACCTTTTTCCTCGTAAATTTTTCCTCCCTTCTACCTTTGCAGCAATATTGTAGCAAGGAACTTATCACACTTTTTATGTGGAAAAAAAACTGCCCTAGCTGAAGCCAGCCACCCCAGCACGCTGTACTGCTGTACCTTGAAAGATATTTCAGTTGTCATAGTGAAGCCATGCGTAATGACCGGCTCTTCTTCAGCTGTTCTCCCTTTCCAGCAGTCCAGCTCCACACAGCGGCAGCCTGACAGAAGCACTTGCCGATACATCTCCACTGAAGAGTTCCCAGCCAGCTGTCCAGCTGAGACAACATAACAAGGACGTGAAAAAGGAGAGTCATTTTAGGCCCCGGGAATAAATACAAATAATCTAATGATAATTAGAGTTAACAGCATCTTTTATCCTCGGCTGACAGGAATAACACTCAAAGGCATACAAAATACATAATGATTTCATGGAAATGACTTAGGCAGAGTCAATGTCATGGTTTGCGTTCTGCCATAACTTAAACCGTTGTGAGGAAAAATAACTTTATTGAAGCCAATTCATAAACTTCTGTTAGACAGAATTAATATGAAATAACTTGTATCAGTTCTAAACCAAACAATGTGAAATCCAAAGAAACTCAGGACAGCAATTCTCAAATACTATGCCATGTTCACTGCAAGATAAAATCAACCCTGCACAATCACTAATGGTAGGTACCATTACCAGGTCTCAAATCTATATCTTAACACTGTAACCACTGCACTGAGTTGATCAGTAAAATTTCCTGATGTGATACTATATTACGTAGGAAGAAGTTTAATTAGACTACTGACTTCCAACAATGGCATGATATAAATCTAAAAATAAACAAGGAAAACTTAGTTCTTCCCAAACTTCAGAAGTATTAAACACTAAACAAACAAGTCCAGTTGTTGCGTTCAGGGAAGGATCTACAGCCACAGTGCTCTCTGCTGTTTCAACAGGTTGGGCTCCAGTGGGATGGATACAAATTTCTTCAAGCACAGAGAGAAAGATAACAGAAGACCAGCCTAGTGCTTGCTTTCTATGTTAAGAAAATGGATGCAGCTTCCTGCTTTCTAGCAGATGCGTCAAGAAGGTTTTCATGGATCCTTTGGAGGAAATTCACTTGCATTCTAAGGAGGCAGTGAGTTCATTTATGAATAAGTGAAGAATAAGATTCTTCACTGATGGGAGTTACACAGAATGTTTTACGCAGACAAGCATATAATACAGTACAGATTAATCCTGGTTTTATTGTCTCTTTGGCTCTATGTTTAGGTTTTATGCTGAGAACTATATGTTTCAGTTGGCTTCACCAACAGTACTGTCTGTTTTCTATGTGTTTTTATAAACAGTAACAGAAAATCTCTTCTTGTTGGAAAGTTCCCGTTTAATTCTGTGTATCTGATGTGTGAATTGAAACAATCATAAACACTCAAAACATACTAACATTACTCCTATTGAAATCCTTAAAATTTCTCAGCACCTACTGGAACCAACAGGAAATACATGTTAATAACATAATTTGGCTAGTGTTGGAAGTTTCTGAAAATCTAAATGGAGTCAGCAAAGTGATGATGTGTCTCTTTCATCCTTCACTTTCTTGTGTGCTACTCCTTTGATTATGGCAGATTATCTCTACCCACACAATAACCGCCTTGGTGCTTTCTCAGTACCTGTGGTAATCAGTGGCTCTTTGTCTTTACAGGGTACAAACAAGCAGTAGCACAGATCAGGGTACAACAGCACACATTTCCATGTATTCATATCTAAGCAACTGACATTAAATGGGTCCACTGAGCTCTGCTGCCTAAAAAAGCACATCCACTTAGAAATCTTGTTTTCATGTTCTCTTCCCTGGGTCTCAAAACATTTTTATTTGCATTTTGATTAACA
Organism: Centrocercus urophasianus; assembly: GCF_019232065.1. NCBI lineage: Eukaryota > Metazoa > Chordata > Aves > Galliformes > Phasianidae > Centrocercus > Centrocercus urophasianus. Next base: position 89,636,662 of record NW_024884142.1, on the reverse strand, counting down.
AATTATTTTATGATTAACAAACTACTATATCTGCTGAGAGATGACCGGTCATTATTGCTAAGCATTTTGGACTACAAGATCCATAACCTTCAAAAGTGCTTAAGTAAATCACCACATGCATCACTTGCCATGTAACAATTTTTGCACACTACCTCATTAATAAGCCGCAACCCTTTTGGAAGGATTCCTGCTAAGGGCAAGAAGATGCTTAACCTCCAAAACATTCAATCTTAAGATACACTCCTAGTCCAAGCACAAAATGATAGCAAGTATTTCAATACTCTCAATAGCTTATTTTTCTAAATTCAGATTATTAGAGATGTTTGCTCAATTTTTTAATCTACATTATTTATAAACTTCTGTCATGTCATTTGCATCTATTCCAAAGTGTGCTAACACAGACGCTAAGGGGAATAGCTGCAGAATGATATTTTTAATATCCTGAGAACAGATCAAATTTGTAATACTGGAAATTGAAAACATTATGTATGCCCTTCTATAACACATACAGAATCCACAATAGCGCCACAATATTTTTAACACCTCATTTCTCAAGTAGAAACAGATTTTGCCAGATACATATATTACATATATAACGTTATAACATATTATAACATGGGGCCAAATCATAATCGACACAAAAAAGGACACTAAGGCTAATAAGCCTATACTCATTCAAGCTGAGAACATGACCCATGTTTCCCCATACGCGCCAGTTCCATACTTCCACAGCTTGAAGTGACTTGTTTCTTAGCAAATGCATCTTTGTTGGATTTATTCACTGCTGTTTTTCTAAGTGCAAGACACTAGGAATGCATGAACTTAAAATTTAATTACGATCTTCAGATGTCTATCTTCCCCAAAATTGGTCCCAGTTATTTATTGTCCCTTTATTACTCTTGAAATGGAAGCTGCTCCTGCCACCTTAACCACCTACCACACCATTTTCTCCCAGCATGAAAAAGCAGCTGCACACTCCCGTTGCCCTAAATAAACATGATGCTAGATCTCATCTCTTCAGGGAAGTCCTGGAAAAGCAATCTCTGCTCTTGATCATATGTTGTAGCTTTCAACATGTAAACTCAGACTCCTGTACTACTGGGAGTTTGGCTTTTGACTGAAGCAGTAACAGAAGGTGCTGTTTTTCAGATTTTCCAGGCTCAGTACATTTATCTAAATTTATTCTCCTCTCAAGATATTTCACCACACACATGACTGTTGAATTAAAACCCATGCATGGCTATTCTGCTACTGTTAGCCTAAACAATGCTCTTGCCCTACACTGTTAATTTTAATGCTTTACACTGGACCAAAGTAGGATATGTCTCTAGCTTGGTCCAGCCAGCAGCAAGAATACATTTGTCAGTAGCAATGCAGGTCCAGCAGAGCGGAAGATGTAACTCTTGCATACGGCAGGAGGGCTGGGGCTAGTTAGTCTGAGTCTGCATTTGTGTTTAGCTGTCAGTCGTACTCAGGCAGCTGCACTGCTGCAGCCAGGCTACATGACAGAACTGGCACTGGGTCTCAGAGGAAGATGCAAGAGAGCCTCACACAGATAGGAATCACCAACTTACTGAAGCTGCCCAAGATCTGCAGTGTTTGCTGAAAGTTGTATAAATCTGTACACTGACAGTTCATTTAATCTTAATCCTTGCTAATCTGACTCCAGATGGTGACACATCATATGCAAAACCATCAGTTTGTCCATTTAAGGTATAAAAACCAATCTTCCTTATGGTAATGTCTAATCATTCAAAACTTCAGTAGCTTTTCCTGCCCCATCTTTGAACTAGGAATGGATCAGCAGGATCCACCCCTCCTCCTCACCTGAACTCTTTTGCAGCCCACCCTGCCTCTCAGGAGAGAGAAAGTCCTCTGCAAAGGTGTGCAGGATTTATTTTCAGAGTGGGGCACCAAACTGGAGCCTCAGCAAACTCCTGAGACCTTCAACAAATATCATCTTTCCTCTGTGAGGCAACAGCTTACTCTCCACTAATTTCTTTTTTAGTTAAAGTTAACTGCTAAGTTAATTTAATGGCTGAAGCAAAACACTGTAGCTGTGAAAGCTGCTTCCACAGAACAGGCCACAGCAAGCAGACAGAAGTCTGCAGCTTCCCTCCTCTGAGGCAAAGTCATCGTGTTCAAATCAACCTCATCTCTAAAACTCAGCTCTTTCGCTCAGTGTTGCACAAGCTTTCATAATATTCCGAAGGGGAATAATGAAACAACCCCTTGAGTTCTCCTACCCTCTATTTCACCAGGAAGGACTTGGTAGGGCTGGCAGACACCACAGACCTTGATCTTCTCAGCTGACCACCTGAGCTCAGATCAGCTTGAGGGGCATGAAGCAGCCAGTCAAAAATTGCTCTTAGAACAAGCTCATGCTCAGATTGAGTACTGCCCATATTTTCTTCCTTTCCATATGCTGCTGTCAACTTGGAAACTGCAGAGATAGTGTTTTGGAGACTTTTAAAGTGAAGAAGGCTTTAGGGAAAGGCTGACCGCAGATGATAGACAGCAGTTGTGACTGAGGAATCACTAAGAACAGAAAAGCTGGAGGATGCTACAGGAGCGACCATAGAATCAATAAAGGAGAAGAGAACATGTTTCTCACAAGACCCTTTATAGAAATATCTGAAAGTACCAGACTGTAAGCAGGGAAGCAGATGTCTAGTGGTTGGCGACCCTGTACGTAGCAGAGGGTTGAAACTAGATGACAATTATGGTCCTTTTCAACCCAGGCCATCATTCTATGATTTCATGCTCAGGGTGAGTGGCATAGTCCCATGCTGGCTATGTGCTCTGACACGACAGCTCCACTATCTACTGCTGCTATTCTTCTTTTTCAAAGAAGAAACATATGTTATAGACCTGTGATTTTCATATTTAGCATGTTATATATGCAACAAGTTGCATAGCCAATGTGTACAATGTTAGCAACAATACATAATCATAAATTTCTCTAAGACTTTGGGCGCTGCTGAGAGAAATGTTGCAACTTCACTCCCCACTGTGACAACCTGAGGCAAGGCTGGTGAGAAAAAAGAAAAAAAAGTAGTTGCACTTTGAGAGTTCAGAGGAGTAAATAAAAAAAATAAATGTGACACCAGCGAGAGACAGGGAAAAAAGTTTCTAAAAGATGATCCTCTAATCTAGCCCAGGTTCACTGCAAATCACTTCTTTATCAATGAGTTTTCACCTGAAAAATTACCTTTCCCTAAGAAAAAGAAAGCATTGACGCTTCTAAATAAATAATCAGGACTTGATGTACTGCCAAGGGTTTCTACTAAAGGCTAGGAAAATGATCTCGGTAATTAAAAATAAATTCAGAGTGTGCACATGTTTCTTTTTAGGTTATAATATTGTCTCTTTGTATATTATTTTTCTGGGTTTAAAAACAACAAAGGGAAAATAATTGGTAGAATATTAAGAACAGAAATAATAAAGTAAGGCTGGATGGAATGGTTTTCTCATTTTTCTAATAATTATTACAAGATTAGTTGCTATTTCACAGCTCCTGCGAGGGTGTTACTGGAGCTTCACTTCCAATGCCATAAGCACTTCAGCTGGCCCTTTGAAATCTTGGGATAAAGAATAGTTTGCCATCATTAATTTCACAGATTTCAGCTGAATTAACTCCTTTCTGGAAGATTGAAAATGTCATATTGTCTATTGCTGTATTGGGTCTAGTCTCAATGCAAAATCTAAGGCTGTCAGTTTTTGTAATACATGGATAAAAATCGCATCATAAATCTCACTGTAAGCCAGCTGCAACACGCTTACTGAACACAATGAATCCACTGAAAGGCAAGGGTATGTGTTCTTCTAAATATGAAAATACACACTCTTCACTGGAATTTGAAGGAGATTCAAACTTAGTTTCTCCATCCCCTGGGTTTATTCTGATTTACATCCCCCAGTTTACTAAGTCAGGAATTTTATGCTAATTTACGTCCGAGGATCATACTTCCAAATGAAATTTCTGCAATTCGTTGGACATGCAGGTGAAGAAATCTGAGATGCAATTTTGAGACAACTTGAAGACTTTCACATAAAAATCAAATGGAATTTGGACAATTTCAGGGTTCTAATTGATAGAATTTTATGATTCTAAGGTGAACTTTCTGCTAAAATAACTACGTTAGGTCATCCATGTTGCAATTAAAAATTCAGAAAGGATTGGACTAATAGCAAGTTTCTATCCTTAATTCTTTGTTCTTTGGCTTCCACACTTCTGGACTTTTACGGCATTACTGCCCTGATCAGCTTTAATATCTGTAGTATGGTACTGGCTATCAGTGGTACTGATGGTACCTAAAAATCTTAGCTCAGACATTAGATATGTAGTCAATGACCAGATTTCCAATCCTTGCAGATATGAACTGACTGTGAGAAAGCCACATGCCATGTTGGGACCTCTCCAATCTCTGAATCAAAGCAAATTTCACTGAACTCACAAAACTGTGAGATTTAATGTTTAAGGCAAATTCATTAGCTACAGAGATATTTCCTATTGATCTTGCATACCTGCTTGGCTATTCTTGGTAGAAACAGAAAGCACATTGCCTCTCCTTCTTAAATAAGAACCCGTTCTTGGAATCCTATCTAAGTAGAAGGAAACTTTCCAGGAGCCTCATTAGCCTTCATCAGACATTATCTAAACAACACATCTGTTGCTCATCTGTTAATGAAGATATATTTGATGTATGAGTTGGAACAGCTAGAAAAACAAACTGTGTTACCCTTGCTTCCTTGAAGACTAAGCACTGCATCACTTACACTGTCACTTTTGGTATTCTTTATGGTATCAAGACAAATATACTATGAATTCTTGTAAGAGAAGAAATCAGATCTCTCAAATAATGTACCTGTGAGGTAGGTGTTGTGTGAGGAATTGATGAAATAGTGTGACAGTGGTTGAGACATATCTTCATTTAAATCCAGTTTCTCAGGTGGAACAACGCCGTTTTCTTCTCCGCTCAGATATCGCATAAATCCATCCACTGATATCTGCCCTGAGAGAAACAGATAAAGGGAAAGCAGCCATTACTTTCAAGTACAGATTTTATGACATACAGATATTGTGGCAAAAACACACTTACACGATGGTGTATGCAACAGACTGGTCTTTATCTAGTTATTAATTTTTTTTCTTCTTAAACTGATCTAATTTTCAGCCACATCAGTTACGCACATCTCTTTACCTATACCAAAGAAAGATCCTTTCATAATCAGTGACAATCAAATGCGCAGGAAAATTAGAGTTACAAACTGCTACACGAACAGAGAAAATAAACCACGGTGTATGAGGGAAGAAGGTATCCTGGGAAGCAAAGAAATCATCCCTGATGGAAGAAACCAAGAAATGAGCAAACAGAACCACTAAAAGAAACCAGTTAACTTCAATTACTTTTGAATATGACTCAGTGTGTTGTACGATGGCTACTAAACTGCAAAACAAAGTAAACCAACTAAATGAACTACTTTTCAACTGGGAGCTAATCTTTTTTATTTAAATCTTCTACTATTGTAGTGTTAGTGCTGATTTATATATTTAGAGTAAAAAAAAAATCCAGTAGTCTCTAATTATTAACGTAATATTAACGTAATATAATGTAATATAATTATTAAACTGAACCAATCAGATACATTTTTCTTTACCTGATATTTCTGCAATTTTGTTTGGATTTCACATGTGGATTTACTTAGTTTTTTAGCTTCAGTTAATTCAGTTACTTCCTATGGTAAAATAGAACTTCTGTAGCTGCCTTGAGATTCTCCAAAGATACATGACTGATAACTTCCAACAGTGACAATTTCGTACCTCTTGCCTCTACCCCAAAACAGTAGAGCATAGTATCTCTACCCAAAAAAATCTTTAGTCAATTGATTGCGGCATTGGAAATGGAAAAGTTCAGTTCTACTCCTAGCACAGTTATGTTACTCTCTCTTTCAATGTCAACTCTTTTTTAATCTGTAGAACAGATAAACCTCAGATTTTTTTAATGTCTGAAAAGCAATGGGTAATCTGGAGTCATTTTTGTAAAGCTTATAATCACATGATGCAAATATAGTACATAAAGCTTTTACTTGGAATCTGTATTGGGATTTGGCTCTCGATCAGAGAGGAAGAGATGCAACATTCTTGTGTTCAAACTGTTAATTTTCATAACAACCTAAGATGGCAGCATTAAAATGAAACTATCCATATCACTGCATTTCTTGCCATAATACAGAGCAATGCAATTACCATTCATTTTTATGACAACAACTGTATGAAACAACTGGTTGGAAAGAAAAACATCAAGTCCACCCACAATGTTAAGACTGTAATCTCAGTGCACTCTTGCCAGGCTCCACAGCTGGTTTGTTATAGAGAAATTAATCATCCACAGACAGAGATCTACGTACTTTAATGTTTACCAGAAAAAAAAAAAAAAAAAAAAAAAAAAAAAAAAAAAAAAAAGAGAAAATCAGAAAAAAAAATCCCTCCACTGAGATTTTTAATGGAACAAATATTTATGAACAACCAATCTGTTGCATAAGTCTACCTGAGAGACATTATGGGTGCAAACAGTATCAACTGCCATCACGGAGTTTGCTTGAATTAAAATCCATTTAACATAAGCACTGCACCAAGTTCACAGGGATTTAAACATTTGTGTATTTTCACACCAAGAAAGCAACATCCTACAGAAAAAAAAAAGGGTAAGATCTGAATGGGATGGCTGCTACATTACACTGACATGTAACTTCTGATGTTCTAAACAGCTCAAAGAGAGTTAACTTCAGTATCTCTATGTTGTTTTGAACATTGCTTTTTGTCAAAGCAAGATTCTTAAAGTTGCTCCGTCATTCCTTTTCCAGGCCAAAATGAAACACAGTGGCTTTTGTACGTATCAGTCCTCCAAAAACCCAACCCAGTGGCATCATAATCACACAACGTCAAGAAAGAAAAGCTTCTTTTCACTGTATAGAAGCTCATGTTAGCTCCTATAGGTGATGTTCAAACATCTCAAAGTGATCTCTGTTAATACTCAAGAGTCCACCTGAATAATTTGTGTTCTTACAGTCCATCACTGTTTTACAAATAGAGAACTGAAGCTAAGGTTAATTAGTGGACAATACACCAAGGTAAACTTGTGGATTAAGTGAGGACTGCAAAATCTCTTCGAGTCTGTTTGAGTGCCTGTGGATTAAAAGGAAGCAAGGCTGAGGGCCTCTGTTTCCATTTTCATAACATAAAGCACAGTAAAAACTATTCACAAGTATAATTGCACACTTTCTGAGCTGCACAGTTATCTGAGCTTCTGGTGGTAGAATGATATTTCCCACGTCATAATTAAGCAGTACGCATTTCATAAAGTGATCCAATTTGCAAGTATCAAAGCTGATATTGCACCAGTGAGAATTTGACTGTGAAACAGAGATGGCAGATGTCAGAGAGACTTTGTATCCTGGATATTAAAGAGTAGATTGTTTGTGACCAATGTCAATGATATTCTGAAGCCAACTACAGCAAGGATGATCCTCAGTGGAAAGCAATCAGAAATGAAATAGCCTCAATTTATTGGTATGATTTGTTCTTTGTTTTTGTAGGCATACTACAAATTTACCTCAGACATTACCAAGAAAAAATAATCTGTGATCATTTCTTCCAATGACACCTGTCACCCTTTATCTTCAGATACATATTACAAAGATTTCATGGTATGATTAGATATAGAAAGTAAGTAAAGACACACAATAGGAAAAGACACATGGAAAAGACAGACTCATTTCTCTACTTTTCTTATTTTCACCACATATATAAATTGCCTTACAATCATCTAAATGCTAGGCCTTCAAAGCAACTTTTAAATATTTGCGTGCTTTACGTATTTAAAATTGTAGTTAAATGGCTTGCCATTTTTTCATTCAATGACGCCTTTTAAATTTGGCCTGATGACACCAGAAGAGAGGCAGATCACTAGTACTGACATAGTACTGTCCCCTTCAGCAGACACTGGAACTGAGCGCACCTTCAAGTTGACTGAACACACCAAGCTGAGAGGTGCAGTTGCTATGACAGAAGGAAATGATGCCATCCCCAGGGACACGGACAAAGTTGGAGAAGCAGGCCCACAAGTTCTTAATGAGGCTAAATGAGGTTAATTCTGTAATTTATCTGATTAATTAGAGTTTTGCAATACGGTCACTCAGTAATGCTTCATTAAAATATTCAGAAATTTAGAAATTACTCCTTTTTTCCTGTAGTGTTTGATTTATACATTCAGCACCTTTTCTCCCAGTGCCACTGGATCTCCTACTGCTAAATACATTACCATTCTAAGGAAAAAATCGCACACTAACACCCATGTATTTGCCACATGCACAAAGCTTCCCTTCGTCACCGCATGCTGTACTTCAAATTTGTTAGCTTTGGGCTGCTGCCGGCTGCCCGCCAGGCCTCTCCCTCATCCCCCTTCTCAAAAGGATGTCCAAGGGGAGTGAAAATAAGATGCTAAAGCTTGTGAGCAAAAACAAAGGTAAGGGATAACTCACCAGTTACTGCCACGGATAAAACTGATTCACCTTAGGGGAGATTAACAGCATGTTAGGCAATTAAATCCGGAGTAGGACAGTTAGAAGCAAAGACGAAAACTAAACCTTCTTTTCCCAAGTTTGGCTTCATTCCCAAATCCTCTCTCACTCCCCCATCTGGCACAGGGAAGGAGGAATGCAGATGGCTCCAGCCTAACATCCTGCAGGTGGAAGATACCCACCTTCTCTGGTGGAGGCTCTGGGGGGTGGCCAGGCAGTGCCTGCCCCAAGGCTGCAGCCCTCCCCTCAGGGCTCACAGGGCTCCTTTGCACACTTTTCTCAACAAGTTCTTTGCAGACCTGCAGCACTTTGCACTTTCTTAAACCTTCTTTCCCAGAGGCACTGCAGGCGTTGCTGAACGCTAAGCCCCACTTGCAGTCTTGGAACCTTCTAGAGCATTCTGGAAAAGGCCACAATCAGCAGCAGGGAACAGCCCCAGCTCCCCTCACAGGGGGCCCCACGGCCAGGCTCCACCCCTTCTGCTCACACAGCTGAATTGCGTTCACCTGTGCTCCCAGGGCTGACCGGTCCTTTCCCCAGGTGCTCAATCAGTGGTTCAGGCTGTGACTCAGCAGTTCCATACATACCTCAACGCTCATCTATAAATTATGTCAACTTTTACATAACTATAGAAATGAATCTGAGCAATAACATAAAAGAGCTAGAGGTGCTGGAAGCTCTGAAAATGTTTTTCCATCCCTCTCTTCACATTTAAGAATTTTAATGCCCTTCAAAGCCTCTTCCCCAAATGAGAAGGAAGCTGCTGAAGGAACAGGACCTTGACTCCTACTCTGCGTGGGTCCTGGGTTATTCCTGCTTTTCTTTTCTGCGTTGTGGATTTAAACGCTGCTTGCATTTCAGTTGCACATGCCACAACATCCTTCCTCTACAGTCCCCTTCTCCCCTTCACTTTTAATGTTTAGAAGCTGAACTTCATATGCCATTCACTTGGCATGAAATTTGCCAGTGATTGACCTGCTAGCTGTTTTCAAACCTCATTCTCCAATACAGAAAAGGAGAGGAAGCCCAGTCAGGGGACTTTAGGAATGCCCCCATGCTCAGTGTTTCAACTGCAACAAAACGTGAAGCAGCCTGTGAGCAAGACATTCCACAACATATCTTGAATAGCTCCTGACGACATGCTCGGCTGTGAAATCCATGCAGAGAAAAGTCACCAGATTCACAGTCAAGTTAAGTCAACTAAACTTGATATTTTTTTCAGGAAATTTTGGTAGGAAAGAGAAGTGATTTCTTAGCGCAGGATGATATATTTAACATGGCTGCCGACAGACACTTGAATTTCTCGGCTGTGATCAGCTTCATTAAGTGAAACGTGAAGTGCTTGTGCAGCAGCTTGATCTTTTTCTGCATCTCTGGCTCCAGCTGATTGCTTCAAAACGGTGACAAGGGTAGTGAAAAGCTCTGAGTATTCCACAAGACTTTATTAACAGCTACAACTACATGACTGCATACTTTCTAGATCTTTTATACAGGATCAAAGATGTAAATGCTCTTGGACAGCAGCTTAAAGAAAAAACACTTTAAAATGTAGCTGCCATTTTGCCCGTAAGAAACAAGGCTTCCCTGAGGTCAACATTTGTCAGCCGTAAAAGACGAGAGTTCACTTCTGCCATCTCAAATAATTTTTTTTGGAAGCTGTCTTCAGGCAGAGGGCATATTTTTCTTGATGGACATAGTGAAAATGCACAGAATCTATAGGATAGAAGACAAGAGAGTTCACTTCTGCCATCTCAAATACTTTTTTTTGGAAGCTGTCTTCTGGCAGAGGGCATATTTTTCTTGATGGACATAGTGAAAATGCACAGAATCTATAGGGGTAATGAAGTCAACCCATCAATTTCTTCTGTTCTATGGTTAATGTTAAAAATATTGAAGTACCAATCTAACTGCTCTCTTCTGCTGCTTGTGAGACCTGGTATCTTCCCATTCCTGGGAGATGGTGCTTGTAAATTTGTCAGAAAACTGGAGTTCTAGCCTGCCAATTAAACTGGTTGATAGGATATGCCATACTTTGAGAACATGCTTTTCAAAGACTCTATCTGAAGACTTACTGTGTTGTTGTAAGGCTCTTTGTGGTCCTCTTTGACAAGAGCTAGAGATCCTCACATCAGGGGCCTGTGACAGTTTTTTTGCAGGGGTAGGACATTTTGAGGTTTCCCATGCCATCCTAGAAATTAATATTTGCATGCAAAACTGTTCTCATGCAGTCTGCAGGATTGCCAAAAACATCAACTGCTTTTGACACAACTATCTTTGTTTTAATGAGACAGGTAATTTGAAAATTTCCTGCTTACCCAACCACTCCAGCGTGCCAGCATGACCAGCATACTGTTCTGGATGTGGAAGTGCCTGTGGATCCTTGGGAGCCTGCCAGCTCAGCAACTAGAAAATGTAAACAAAGCCCTGCTCACTCAACACCTCCAGCACCCTCCCAAGCATAAGATAAAGAGATGTGAGGTTCAAAGCATCCTAGAAGCTTTTTTACTGGGTCAGTGCCTTCTGCAGAAGCACAGAATAAAACCCCAGTACTGAAGCAGTCTGTCTAGAGGAAATGTAAAAGTAAAGCTAATCCTGCCAACTTCTCAACCCAACTGTTTGATTTAAACTTTGTCTGGTCCCCCGTATTTCGGAAGGCAAGCTGTACGCACAGCTACCTGATTGCTACTTAATTTTCCCCTGACCTGCAGCAAGCTCAGGTCTGTTCTCAGGATCCTTTCAGTTCTTTCGGTAAATTCTTGTGACAGAGCAGGATAGCAAGAGAGACACAACAGAGAGGAGAAAATACAACATATTTTCTTATTTGTGTTTGCACTTCAGTCACACAATTTCAAAATCAACCTTTCTTTGTTCCTTCACAACTGTGAATGTGGATGTCTTTGTATGACAATTAAAATGCCCCTTTCCTTGTAAGGAGTCAGTAGGCTTAGCTGCATGGATCTTTAACATTTTTTTTCATATATCTGCAAATCTAATAGAACCTTCCATTTGTTTATGTCTATTCTGTTCTTTACTCAGTTATAACAAAATTAGAAGGTTCAATTCTGCCACATTTTCTTAAAGGAAAATAGAAAACAAATAAACAAAAAAGGAAAAAAAAAACCAATTAACTGACATCTCATATCTCCTACTCAGCAACAGATAATTATTGTGGCATTTTGTCTAACAGAGAAATCAAGTCTCATTTCATTTCATCTCACTGCATTTCAATGCAATCTGTAAAATTAATTACATTCATGGTAAATGCATACAACTAAGCAAGTCCTCTCAACTCAAAGATCAAAATCCACCAGGGACAAAAGGTATTTTATAATCTCATGAGAGATCTGCAAAATATGTTCAATTATATTGCACAAACCAGCTCTACGTTTTACAGCTCAAAATTCTTGTGCCCATGCCCTCGATGCACCTCTTGCCACTGGCCACACTTCAGTTACTATATGCCTCCTAGGTCTGCGTGCAAGCAGAGAAGTTCACAAGAATGAACTCACATAAAATTCACAGTGTGGGACACAATGTGCCATAGTGACTCTGATAGCACTTGCAGTATTTGCTCTTTTGGAAGTGATTTGAAACCCGCTCAGCTTTAAAAACACATATTATAATATTGCTATGGTGTAACTGGAATTTCAGTCAGTACAGAACTTTGTAAACTAGCGCTGGACAGGAGCCCGCTGTCTAATAACACTCTCTTAACTGCAAAGTCATTACAACAAGAAAATATGGTACAAGGTCAGCCCAGACAGAAAATGCTTGAACCCTACGATTTTATTACTGCACCCTAGGAAAGTCAATGCTACTCTACTTCACAAATATCACTTGGAACAGAAAAGACTTTCAGTTCACTGATTCAGATTTGCAGATACTCCCAAGCATCTACATGCCAACCATCATTTATACATAACAAGCAGGGGAAGACAATATCTCCTCCATGGTAGCAATTTTCTCAGCGATCAGCAAGGCAAAATATTCACAGTACTAGTCAAACAGTTTTATCAAATAATAAGTAAGGGGAGAAAGAGCAATACATTTTAATTGCTGTATCTGAATATTAGTGAAGCATTTAATAGAGTTTCTAAATTCAAATTATTCCTAATTGGAAAAAAACGATCTGCAAAAAGAACAGACAGAAGTAAACTGGGGTCAGGTTAGAAGATCACAGTCCCTTTGAATCTGAAAGCGGAACTGCTTGAAAGAAGTTCAGAGTCTGCCATTCTGACTGGCAGTAGGTCTAGCTTCATATAGACTTTTATAATCTGAAAAAGTAGAATTAATATCAAAATGTTTAAAGAACAGACAGTTCTCTGGGAGCTGACATCTAAACAAGATGATAAAGCTGTAACGAACCAGGTAAGTGTGAAAGAAATCAAACCAGAACATGCAAAATGGTAGTTAATAATTCTAAAAAACAACAATTCAAAATGCAGAGCTGAACATGCCTAGAAATCCATCATCCTGAAACGCAGAGAAGATAGAGAGTATGGAAATGTATTTATTTGCAGCAGCATCCAAAAATAATAGTTGGGAAGAAAAAAAAAAAAAGCGATGGAGAGGTAAACATGCACAGCATCAAATGTATCAACGTATATATCCATAAAGATGCTTATCCTACAGACACAATTCCTACAGACTCAATGCACATAATACTTTGCCAGAAAACAAAACAAGCTTTCTTTGGCAATGTGTTCTTGAGAAAAAAAAGAACCAAACACCCAACAACAGAAAATCCAGTAAAAAAGGAAGAGACCAAGACTCGTTGCTCTTTCAATGGGGATACTGTGGTAGGACACAGGGAAAGTGGAATATAAATAGAAAATTGCATCTCATATACAATACCCAAAATAAATGTTTACTGAATGAAAAGCAGTCAAAGAGAGAAAATGCTGGCTGGAAAACATGCTGTGCTGAAGTAGTGTACATAAAAAAGTTTGCTCAGTATCAGTGAATCCATGTAGAAATATCACGTGTCCAAGGACAGTGAGATCTAAAATATTTTGCAGAGTAAGGATCATCAAGCAAGTAAAGCAGAATTAAACATTTGAATCAGAAAGGTTTGTCATTCAAATGAAGTTATCACATCTACTTAATCATCTGTACAAATGCACACAGGAAACTAACACTGGATACAATTTGATATTTTTTGCAATAAAATGCTGCTAAAGGGAAGTCAGTTTCTTGGAGTGAGTTTTAGAGGAGCTCAAGATTCCTAGTTTGCTCTAGAGAGAAAATTATAGAATCACAGAATGGCCTGAGTTGAAAAGAACCACAATGATCATCTGGTTTCAACCCCACTGCTACGTGCAGGGTCACCAGCCACCAGACCAGGCTGCCCAGAGCCACATCCAGCCTGGCCTTGAATGCCTCCAGGAATGGGGCATCCACAGCTTCCTTGGGCAGCCTGTTCAGTGCGTCACCACCCTGAGTGAAAAACTTCCTCCTAACATCTAATCTAAACCTCCTGTCTTACTTTAAAACATTCCCCTTTGTCCTATCACTATCCATCCTCATAAACAGCCATACCCCCTCCTGTTTATATGCTCCCTTCAAGTACTGGAAGGCCAAAATGAGGTCTCCCCGGAGCCTTCTCCAAGCTGAAGTATTTCCTAAAAGTTAAATATTTCCTATAGGCTTTCAGACAAGCCATCCCAAATAGCAAACCCAAATTTTTATAATAAAGAGTTTTTTTTCAACCAGAATAAAAACTTGGAAGCATTCCAAGGATGCAGATATCTCCACAGAGAAAGGAAGATAGAGTTTCATGTGAAAAAAAGAGAAGTTTCCAAGTCTCACTTGTGTCTGCTGGTATGAACAATCAATTTTACTAAACCTTAAAGTGATCTTGCAATATTAAGCATGCTATCTCTATGTTATTTTATTAGAAGTCAAAGGTTGTTTTTAGCTCACTTCAAATACCCACAAAAGAAGAGTTGTAAGGCAGGGGACTACAGTCTATGAAATGTACGTGTTTGGCACTAGTAGTGCTAGAAAGCAGCAACACATATAAGCAGGGGAGATTTTGACTACTCTTTCAAGATCTTAATAACATTTTTTCTTCCTCAAAATTTAAATGTAGAAAACATTTCTTTTAATGGATATTGATTCTCTAAACTCTCATAGCAGCTTTAAAAACCTCTGCTGTATAAAAGCATGGACACTGCTCTGATACGCTGGTAAGCAGAGGTGATGCGTAGAGAAGTAAAGTTGTTGGAAATTGCCATATTGTAAAGCAGTGTTTTATTACTAGAAAACAATGTGCATACACATATATAAAATTTGATGGCTAATAAGCTCTCAAATGTCCAACACTGTGATTCAAGCACTTTTTTATTACAGCTCTTTCACTATATACATTTAATCAGATCCCTATATATATAGCATCAAAATTTCTCCTTGGTTCTCATCTCTTTTGAGTGTTCTGTGGACATTCTTACTTGTTACTTACCTTACTGATACGCTCAACCACAGACTCCAGTTATGTATCTAACTTCTAAACAAACTCCTAAGACTATGTTTACAAAGCTGTAATAATGCATTAGTCTTTGCTTTAATCCACACTCAGCTTGGCTACATTGTTTTACACTCAGTCACAAACAGCTCTTTCCTTAAACTAAAATAATTTCTGAAGTATTAGCACACATGTATCATATGTATGTGAAGATCTCCTAATTTTAGGGAACGTGGGAAAATCCACTGTGGTAGAGATAAGCAAACATGCTCTCCTAAGTCTCAAGACTGAAATGATGATCAACATTATCTCTAAGTTGGAAATTTTACATCTAAATCTATCAGAACACAGTGAGATACATCTCAGTATCCCAACAGAAATCTTAAGCTTGGCTATTTCTGAGCAGTTTAAGCCTCAAACTGCAATCATCTAAAATAATGACTATGGGCAGAAAGCCTACGAGGTTACAGGGTTTTATGGATAGAAGTATGTTCTCTTCTGCTTTTCAGCCCAGATGCAGTAAGAAATAATTTCTGACAGGGTATGTTTTACATGCTATGGGAAAGTAGATAGTTTAGATCCAATTAAACATCTAAAAACACTACAAAAACATTTTCATACTTGCTCTAGCAGTGGAATAAGCACATTACAACATGGCAGATTTCTTTGATAGTCAGGGAACTAAATGAATTATGAAAAAAAAAATAGACAAGACAACCATTAATCGAGAAATACTACAGTTATTCCTCACAATCCAAATGAAGGCAACTATTGGAACAAATCACTGCCTTCCCAGACCTCTGGAAAATATGATCTGCAGAATGCCTTGTAGTGATCCGGTGAGACATAATAACTTCAAATGGTGGCTCACTTCCAATTGCTAAGTTGCATTAAAAGACATCTAAATCTACAGATCTTTCTTCTCTTAAGTGACACTTCTCTACATAAGCTATTGCTGCACTTGCCAAAGAGGCTGTTCTGCAGCATAATGGGAAGAGAGAAGAGTGTGAGCATTCTATAGGTGTGAAAATATGCTTGGAAAAGCCTGCATAACAGTTACTATTTTTAGTTCCAGAAACTCCTCCAGTTGTAGAAAAGATTAAATATTAAAAAGAAATGGGAAAGAATAAAGGCATGGTTGTACAAAGACAGTTCACGTAAACTAAAAAAAAAAAAAAAAAAAAAAAAAAAAAAAAAAAAAAAAA